>NC_091663.1:37301666-37608333 GCF_042453785.1 Malus domestica
CTCTGTCCTTATATTATCGTGGGACCTCATGTTACTTTAGCAATCACATCTTGGTTAATGTTTTATTACTTGTCATCATGCCTGTCTATTTTTGTACTAAAACCTTTATATATTAAAGTAGAACTCTCGATGTCTTGAAAATTTTAACCCGCCATTAGGAAAGATTAGATTTTAAAGATTTCTTGAAGGCTTTTGGTCTGCTATTTTCTTGATGGGGTTGGTGCACCTTGTTTTAAACCCACGATTAAATCTCTAAATAGTTGACATTACTGTGCAGGCAAATGAGATGCTACACCATAAGGCAAACTTGAATGGCTATCTCTCGTACCACACTGGTCAAAGTCTTGAAAAGATCAACCAAGACACAGATCGCGATTTCTTCATGAGTGCGAAGGAAGCCGAAGAATACGGGCTTATAGATGGTGTTATATCGAATCCTCTCAAAGCTTTCCAACCTTTGGCAGCCGCAACAGCGAGTGGAGATGAACCTGCTGAGCAGACTGTTGCGGAGAGTTAAAGGGGAATCTAGAGTCCGAACTTGTTGGTTTGTTGCGAGTAACGACATGGATATGTTGTAGAGTTGGATGGCGAGGAGAGTGATCTTTACTGGGGTTCATTTTTAATGCTGAATGATGTTAATATCCGTCAATCAGCGTAGAGAAACATTAGTATTGCTGTTGATTTTCTCTGAACTAATCATTGAATCGTGAAAGAATAGAAATTTCGATTAATTTGGGTTTTCATAGTCATACTCGTACATTGTCAATTTGAACTTCCTCATTACATCTCCAGAAATTCTTGTACTAGGATCGGGTGGACTAAGCTCACCATGAAATGAGCCCTACCACTAGGCCTCATGGGATACAAACCCCAGAGCAAGGGTTTCACTCCTTTGTTTGTGCGTTTGATAGTCTCTCTAGCTTCGACTCTCGGATACAAGAATTCTTCCTATCTTGTTTTACGATGGTGGTGAACTTGGTTAACGTTGGTAAATTTGAGTGGTAAAAAAACAAAGATACTGATTGATGATATTTAGAAACGCCAAATGGATATTTTTTGGTCGAATAAAAACACCTAATGATGATTGGCATCTTGAAAGCTTGAATGACAAACACGGCACGTGACTTGCATGCATGGTCCAGAGGCGGATACTTGTTCTTATAGTTTGGTCTTCGGCTTTTTGTAAAAGGGGTCTGCAACCATATCACACCAGAAAACAAATAAAACATTAATTTAAAAAAAAAATATTATTATTAAAAAGAAAATTCGAAACTATTATATTAACCAAATTAACGACGCACAACTCTCTGAAAAGAATCTGGATCTTCGTCGGATCCTTTTTGTGAGGATCCTAGATATTCGTCAATCTTGTTCGTTTATCATACATCGTACGGTTAGAAGTTATTTTAAATATTTTTATTTAAAATTAAACACAAACAGTACTTGACAAAAAATAACTGCACGATGTACAATGAACGGACACGATTCACGAATTTTCAGAATCATCACCAAAGATCCAAAGAGGATCATGTTGGCTCTGAAAAAGCAGGACGGACAGAAAAGAGAAACACCCAACACCACGTCATCCCCAAAAGATGTCGGATGAACACTTGTGCTGTTGTGCACCTCGTGCCACCTTCGATTAACTTATAAATAGCCCGTTAATGTGTAGAGAAAGAAATTTAACTATACCAACACAATCACGTATTGTTATGTGTTTTGATTTATCTGCATGAAGTGTGTGATTGACTTAGATAACAATCGTCACGGGATGCATTCCAGGTAATTGTCATGATGGCGGTTTCCATGTTGATTAAGTAGCGTCATGTGTTTTATTTTTTTGCATGAGACTGTGTAATTGAATGAGATATCGTTATTATGGCAATCCAGTACCGTGAAAGCCATTTTCTAACTAATGACGATATGCATGTGTTTCGACTTTCACACAAGACAATGTGTAAGTGATTGAAATATCATTTCACCGTGACACTCCAAATGCATGCAAATTCTTTTGGCCAAATTGGATTAATCATCCTCGTGGTCATAGGATACTTGCGTGATGACCCCTGTGGTAAAAAAAAATTATGAATTAAACCCCTGTGGTCAACACCGTTAGCAAATTTAGCCCATAAATAAAGTTTATGTTAAAGATCTGTTAAATGTTGGATAGAATTGTATTTTCATGTCCACTAACAAAAAAACTATCCTAGCATTGCTGATAAACTACACCCCTACATCTTTTATCGATCAACAACGTGAACTCTAGTACCATCGATGGTCGCCGCTTCTCTCAATCTTTTCCTCTTCTCTCTCTCTTTCTCCTGTGTCTCCTTGGTTCCCTCTCTCATCTTTCTCATCTTACTCATGGCACAATCCCTGAATACAAATCAACATTCAATTTTGCAAACAAATTAACTCTTTCGATCTCCTTTCTACTGTTTTTGCAATGAACACTTTGTGAACTTTGTTGTAGTTCTATGCGGAGGATTTGATTTTTCCCAAAATTTGACTGATTAAAATTTGTAGTATTTCTAATGCTTCTGCACATTTGGTAGGATAATGCTCAAAATGCTTGCAATCAAAATAATCAAAAACCACAAACCCAAAAAGCACCAAAGGTATAAAAGGTAAGGACTAAGAAGGAACAAAAACTCCCGCTGCCAAGTTGATGAAGAAGTCTCCATGGAAGAGATTAAGAACTCTACTGAGCTCCCATATAAGGAGGGAGACGGAGAGGTTAGACCAAATCCAACGTCGATAGAGAACCAAACTCTGAGAATGCGGCAATGGGTTTTGTTGAAATGGAAGTGGGATTGATTGAAATCCTAGAACTTGAAGTCCTAGTAGCAACAAGATTTGGGAATTTTGTTCGTGCTTTGGAATTGGGAACGTCATGAGGGTTTTAGCTAAGCTATTAGCATGCTACCAACTATGAAATGACCATCTTATCCTCACATATGAGACTCACGTGCATGCTACTAACGGAGGAATGACGAAAGTTTTAATTTTGGGTATAAATCCTAATAGACTTAGACCACAGGTTTAAATCCAATTTTTTTATTTATCATAAGGGCTATTTTCTGAATACCTTATGATCACGTGGACCATTTATCCGATTAGGCCAATTCTTTTCGACTGTGTATGTGTGTATTAGAATGATAGTGTTGAAGAACCTACCACCACCCACTCTTCACCCCCATTCATTAACTTTCTGCTCATTAGTCATGAGCAAGGAAGAAAATATCGGTAATATCGGAAATATCGGTAGTCCGAAAACATGGAAATATCGATGGAAATATCGGGATAATATCGATATCGATAAAAATTACATGGAAACCACGGAAATTGTAAGAAAAACTTGGAAATTTTTATTGAAACTTTGCAGGATGTTTATTTAGTCAATTATCTATTAGTTTATCATAAAAAATTGGAAGGAAATGCATTGCATGATGGATTTAACATTATCAAGTTGATTATATATCGAGCTGGCAAACATTGTGAGTGTAGAAAATATGTAGTAATTAATGAAAAAAGTTTAAACACACCATAATTATTTATATATAATGAATTAGTACAATATTTTACACTTTATACATTGTACCATTCCTAAAAGATGTAAAAGTTGAATTATTTACCATGCTTTTCTTTTCTCACACCGTCACACACCACCTACACACACACGCCACCGACACACACACACGCACACACAGGGATCACACACGCCACCACACACGCACACACGACTTGTCTCTGGATCCTTCTCTCTTCTCCCTTTCCCTTCTCCCACAAACACACACAGAGATCGACAGATCTCTCGAATTCTCGATCCTTCTCTCTTCTCCCTTCTCCCATACACACGCACAGAGACCTTTCTCGATCCTTCTTCCACATGGCATTCTCCTCCTCCCTCGACTTCCTCCTCGTTCGCGTATTCCGCCTCGTTGGCGAACCCAGGAACTCTGAGTTCTCTTGATCCTTCTCCGCCTTCCTCATCGATCCCACCGATAACAACCCCACCTCTGTCGTTGACTCCAGCGACGACCACCATGACCCCCAATCGCCCCCAAACCCCAACCTCAACCTCCACAACAACCACCCATTCTCCTCATCCCCCCGAAGATTGCCCCGCCGGCGCCGCGCTCGCCTTCGTCTCTGTTCCACGTCTGCTTCAACCCAAGACCACGCCTGCTTCGCCGTGGGGACAAACCACGAGTTGTGGATCTACAACTGCGAGCTCGATCCGTTCTGGAGTTGTGGATCTACGCCTGCTTCAACCCAAGAGCTGCTTCAATCCGTTCTGCGAGCTTTTTCGCCGCGACTTCGACAACGGCGGGGGAATCGGCGTCGTTGAGGCGCAGATCTTGGGTTTGAGCATGGATTGCAGAGAGATCTGGGCAGCTAGGGGGACGACGCAGCCGAGGCTGCCTTTCCGACGACGGATCCACGACGACTTTTTCGATAATATTGAAAATATCGCGATATTATCGATAATATCGCGATATTTTGACGATAATGAGACGGATATGTGGAAAAATATCGGAGCCTCTGAAAAATGATAATATCGGCAAAATATCGCCGATATTATCGATATTTAATACCATGGGTCCAACTGATTAGGACTATTATTATTTTTTTAAATATATTTTAATAAAAAAGAAAAAAATGTTAGGGGTGGTTTGGGAGTGAGGTGCCTAAAAAAAAGCACCTATGAAAAAAAAGCTATAAGGGTTTTAGGTGTTTGGTAAACTGAAAAAAAAGGGCTTATTTTGGAAGCTGTTGTGAGAATAAGCTAAAATCAAAGGAAAAAGCTGAAGCTGATATTTGCAGCTTTGGAAAACTGGTTTTTTTCAAAGAACACAGAGGTACAGTGCTCATTTAATGAAAAGACCCACTATCAGACTGCTTTTTTTTTTTTTTTTTTTTTTTTTCCAAAAGCACTTTTACAAAAAAGTTTACCAAACACTCTGCTGATTTATTTCACAGCCGCTTATTCTCACAGCAGCTTTTTTTCAAAGCACAGCAATACCAAACCAGCCCTTAAGCTGTTATAATAGAGAAAGGATCCTCTCCATATCCTTTTTGTGAGGATCTCGAGAATCTTCTAATCACATTCGTTCATTATACATCATGTGATCAATTTTTATTAGGTATTATTTATATTTAATTTTAAATAAAAAAAATTTACAATAATTTCTGACTGCACGATGTATGATGAACGGATGTGATTGGAGGATTCCCAAAATCCTCACAAAGAGGATCCAGCGAGGATCCTCTCTCGTTATAATAGGGTTCAACTTCAAGTGGGAAATTTGGGTCTTTCTTAATACCAAAATGATGAGTTTGATTTATCTGAAAAATTCTTTGTGATACAAACTTTTTTATAATGAATTTACAAATAGAGATTTAAAAGAATAAATATATTATCAACATTTTTATCGAAAAAGGTGTAAAAATACGACAATCGGTAAGTTTAGTAGCACTTTTTTCTTTTTTGAGAAACCTCAATCTTACTAGAGATATTTTATTGATAATGGAAAAAATATTACACCGTAGACAGACTTTATCCTTCATAACACAAAGACAATAAAAAGCAACACTCATTATTATAACTTGATAAAGATTTTACCAATTGGATTCTTGGGGGATACATTCTTGGGGTTTTGGGACCGCTTCAGACCGTATCACATTCACTGGTGTTATTACAAACAGGTAAACCCATCATGAGTGATGACAAGGTGATCCAACTTTCTCATTTTGTGAACCCAAAAATATATGTAAAAAAATTTGTAAAAGATGCCAACAAGAAACAACCGCTGGTAGTGGGCTGTGTGGGATGGACAAGAACTAGAAGGTGACATATATTACATATATTTTAGGTACATTGTTCTAAAAACACTAAAACCAAACACTTCGAATTTTCACATGGATCAAGAAGGGACAGAGGGAATCCTTTCAAGTCCAAAGGAAAGATTGTTAGTCCTCCTCATGAAGCTTGGGAAGGATGAAAATGTGGGTAGTTCTTCAAGCTCATCAAAGAAGTCATTGTTTTCTTCTGATAATTTGGGTGTTGAGAAGCTCATCATCTGAGAATATGATAGTGATAGTGGCTCTTGTTTTTCATCCAACAGGAACTCAAAACTCGTGTCGTGAGCAATAAAAATGTGTTCTTCTTCTTGCGAAAATCTGATTGGGGACTCGATGTAGTGGAAGTGTTCTTCCAATTTTCGATGTTCTTGTTCTTGTTCTTGCTTTTGATCTTGCTTTTGATCCTGTTCTTGTTCTTGTTCTTGTTCTTGTTCCTGTTCCTGTTCCTGTTCTTGTTCCTGTTCCTGTTCTTGTTCATGTTCCTGCTTTTGATCATGTTCTTGTTGGGTGGTGGAGATCACATTCAAATCAGGAGGACCTGAATGATTGTGGCTACAAGTGTAGGTGATTATAAGTACTGAAGCATCAGTTTTGCTTCTCTCTACTTGTTTTTTTGCCAAGCAACCTTTCGATGTACTGCAACGGTAGTATCCCCTGCATCATCGGGTGGTTGCTCGGTCAGTCATGAAGCAACCATCAACAAAAATACCAACAAATCTGAAACATTGTACGAACTTTGAAATCCCACCATATGCCAACCAAAGCTTGCAAATTCTTGATAAAATATGATCATAGATGGCAACATGCATGAGTACAAATAATCAAGGGTAGTGGTCTTTAAACCCCGTTTTCTCCTTTTGCACTCCTCCTCTCATTTTTGGTCATTGATCTTCCTCTGATGCGTCGGCAAAATAACAGGGGAGTTTGAAATAACTTCCTATATAATAAATTCACTTTTCCTATGGGGACTTCAAATTTAACTAAAGAAATTAAAAAATAAAATGTGAGAACAATTGATCATGAGCCAAAGAGAAAAATATAAAACCTTGGATAAGGAGATCCTTTGATGGGTTTTTGGCCATATTTCCTCCATGACCAAAGATCAAAAGGCGGCCCTTCATTCTTTAGCTTCCCAGCATTAGCTCCTATCTTCACTGTCACAACAGTCTTCTCATGAGCCACCTTCCTACAACAATACAAGAACATACATGTGTTTAAAACAAAAATAATAAAAGTACCTGTACAAGTTTTAGATGAAATTTAAAGCCAGTGATTTTCACGCTCCTAGTTTCTCCTTCCGCACTTCTCCCCTTGTTTCAGTACATCGTTTCTTGTTTGATTTAGGTAGATATGTATATACCTCCTTTTGGATGACTGAGTTTCTGGCCTTAGCTCCTTTGAAACATCTGAGTCGGGTTCTGGAGAGAGGGTTTCATCCATGCTCCCACCCTTGGTGATGTTCTATCTTCTTCTTTTTTCTGGGGAGGGAGGGAAGGAAGTTGCAGAAGCAAATGACACTAAAAAAGAAGGAAGAAATGGACCAAGATGAGACAGAGGAGTTGTCCAGTTGGTTAAGAGAGAGAAAGAGAAGAGAGAGAGGAAAGCAAAGGAGGAGGAGGATAAGCTCAGAGATGACAAAAACCCCTCCAAGTTGCTTTCTCTCTTTCTTTTCACTCATTTAATATAAAGTTATGAACACTTACTATATGCACTGCACGTATCACCAGCCCCCCCCCCTCTTTCTCTCCCTTTCTTTCTATTAGTAGCCCCACCCCACCACACATCCAATATTTTATAGCCCCACCCATTAGAGCCATGCAAAAGGATATTTTCCATAGCCAGCATGAACATGTTGGCCCCATGCACCTTTTAATGCTGTAGAAATACAGCGGATGGATTTGGAAATTATATGTAACAAGTAATCTAACATCCAATATCCACGGAGAATTCAAAAATGTGTATTAGGTTAATTGACAGTGACTTAAACCAAGTTCTAACTTCTCCCTCTTAAATAAGAGTAGCTCGTAAAACATATTGGGCCTAACAAATTGAGAAATTGTAGAGGCAATTGTATGTAACCATTTTTTTATGGAGGTATTGGTATTATCCCCTCTGAAACTCTTTTATTGGTGTAATGGATCATTGACATTATCTCGTTTCAAAGAGTTAAGGTTTGAGAGGCATGCAAAATAAGGTGCATATTTTCGGATTTTGTTTTAGATGTTGAGGGCAAATTCTCTCTTCTAACTCTGCACACTCAAGCAACCCAAAGTTGATATACACTAGAGAGACAAAAGATGTACCAAGATGAAAATCCAAAATTCCTTTCTTAGCTACAAATCCATCCAACCAAGCTGAAACAACTTATTGCATTCCGAGTGCAACAATCAATTTCTATGTTTTGCACACAAAAGTTCGAAAATATGTGCTATACCCAGGAGACTATCACGATTCACGACAAAATATTAAGACATGCACTACCAAATGAGAGGTGAATAAAAATTAGACAAGCTAAGAACAAGTCTCTGCTACTGACAAAAATAATTAAGGTATAGTCAAATTAGAATTTGATAGGATTTTAATAGACTTTAAAATCCGGGTGTAATCATTTAGATTTTAAAAAAGGATTTTAAAGGACTTTAAAATCATAATGTAGTCAAATTAGGATTAAAAGGATTTTGAAGAAGACGTCAAAATCCAGGAGTAGTCAATTACAATTTTAAAGAATACATCTAAATTCAAGTGTAGTGAAAATGTCAAGGATTTATTAGGATTTTAATAAGTGAAGGATTTAGATGAATTTGAAAGTGGATGGTATATATACCAAAGGGCATCAAGAATCCAACCCTCCCCCTCAGATTTCTTTTCACGCGACCACATAAGATGAACATTCATCTTCCCTGTCCCTCCCTTCCCTACCATCGCCTTCAACCTCACTGTTCAAACTATAAACAAACAAAATCCAAGATGATAGATTGCAATACAGAGTAGGCCAAGGTGATTGCAAAGAAGAAGATGTAGAGGAAGAATTTTGTGGCAGCCCTTTGGATCCATTCACTAAAAAATCATCAAAATTGACCAAGCCAATATCACAACCCATATTCCAATTCCAAAACCCACTTCATAGAAACCAACTAAAACCTCCATTTTCCCAAACGCCCAGTTTCCAACTTGCCCAACATTTCTAAGAAATTCAATACTCACTTAAAGTATCATAGAAAATAACTTAAAAAATAGCTTCACCTTTTCGTGCCAAAGCTAGGGCTTTATGTATAGAACTTTCTTCGGTACTATCGGCTTTTGGTGCTTCAGCCATTGTAAGGCACTCTCTTTGGAAGCCATTGAAAGAGGCACGCAAGAGAGGTAAAAGGCAGCGGAAGAAAGAGATTTCTTGAATTTTTGTTAATTGAAGGGATGGAATCACTCTTTTTATTTAATATTTTTGACATAAAAAATTATTTTCTTTCTAAAAATCCTAAGAAATCCATGGAAGACCGTCCATACAAATCCATAAAAATCTATATATATAGAAATCCATATAAATCTGCCAAAATTCATGTAGAATTGTAGAGTCTATTAAAATCCTTTCAAATCTGTCACTTAAAAAAAATCTATTAAAATCCCTTGAAATCCAAAATGACTACAACCCCTATTAGAGTCGCCACAAAAATAAAACGATTCATAACATAGATCAATAAGCCTAATTATATTTTGCTTTGTGTATCTAATTTGTTATGCATCAGCCAACTTAGAGCGCCATTGAAAAACACGATCCGAGTCAAATGCATTGAAAAACCATTCCAAGACATGCCTTGAATGCTTTTCCATGAGTTGGATTTTAGGCTATGAACACTGACTTCATAAACACAACCTGAACTATTACCCAAAAACTCTACAGTTCTCAGGATTTTATTGTCATCGTTAACTGAATCCTACCCGAATCCATAGTGATGTTTCATTGTGAATTTTGATGACGGCGGCTGTGGGAGAGAGGAAGCATCTTGAACTTTTGAATGGACGGGTTCCACAAAGCAAATACGCATAGCGTCATAGTTATAAATGCAAACTAGACCATTGGCATAGCCCAATATCAAAGTACACCATTCTGGATTTTTCAGAGGGTGCTCAATTTTCACGTCTTTACTGTTGGTGGTATCGTTGTCGTAAAATGGCGATGAGTAAATAATCAACGGGTTTTTTCGTCCAACCAAATTCCGTGAATAAAAAAGTGCGAGAAGAGTTGGTTTCAATGGAGCGTTGAAGATGGGATTTGATGAAGTGCTGGTCATGAATGATAGCAGTCCAAGCCTTGGAGACGCACAAACATCGTAGCAAATCCTCAGGGGAAGCCGTAAAAGGATTTCAAAGATTAATTCCAGTGGGAAGCCTGACATGGCTGGAAATTGGAAGCCTCTCAGTTTAGGGTTTTTAGGGTTAATAAGTCACTCGTGCATTTAGGGTTTAAGGTCAAGTGCACACGACGGCCCAGTTTTGGACGTAGTAGCCAAATATCCGAAAGCCAAAACGTTAAAATAGCTTAACAGAAATAATAATAAAAAAGTGGGCGAAGTAGCAACAAAGTCGTTGTAGTATAGTGGTAAGTATTCCCGCCTGTCACGCGGGTGACCCGGGTTCGATCCCCGGCAACGGCGATACTTTTGTTTCGTTTTTTGTTTTCACAATGTTATAGCAGCAGCATGTTTTTGAGCTTAAATTTTTATATATCAACTTGAAAATGTTGTTGGTTGACTGACTGTTGAGGCAAAGATTACTATTACTTGATCATCATTGTGACCATCAATCAGGGGGCAGTAGTACTTCTTACACACACACACACATACATATATATATATATATAGAGAGAGAGAGAGAGAGAGAGAGAGAGAGAGAGAGAGAGAGAGAGAGAGAGATTGTAGATTTGCAGTTTCATCAAATTATTCAAGAGTACTCACTATCCGTCTCCTAGCTTTAGTAAATCACCAAACGTCACATGTTACGCCATAATCCTAGACAGTGACATGCAATGTAAAGAATCAGCATGCACGACTGCTATAACTAATTAAGATCACCAATATTAATTAAAACTTGATTAGAAAAGAGAGACCAATTGATCATAATTTTAATCCTCCAAATTAACAAGGATAAATACACAAGCAAGTATTTTCTATTGCAAAAGTCGGCTTGGTCGTAAATGGATGATCATTGATACATAAAGAAGGCATCTTCTACCACCATAATTAAAAATAAAATTTTGTTATTCTTAATTAGCATATATATGGCAATAAACTAGCCACACTGGAAGTTCATTGGTGTACGGTTGTGGTGAAGCCGGTGGTGGATGACAGGGTTTTAGGTGGCGCTAGAGAGGAAAAGTGGGTTGAGAGGGTGGCAATAGCTGCCAGCTAGGGTTGTTTGTGATGAAATTGAGATTCCACCATAAAACCAATTGACAATATAAAGAGTAGTCCAAAATCATATAAGCACATCGCAAACCTTGTCCCTCACTGATGTGGCACAACTCTGAATACGCCCCCGCACGTGTGACGGATTTTCAAGCCTACACGTGGACAATAACTGGGTGACGTGGAGCGCGTGTAGCCGTTAGGCTTCACAAGTGGACAACCTTGCTCTGATACCATGATGAAATTGTGGTTCCACCATAAAACCAATTAGCAATATAAGGAGTAGTCTAGGATCATATAAGCATATATCAAATCTTGTCTCTCACCGATGTGAGACAACTCTCAACAGTTTGTGGGGGTGGAGGTTGAGGGATGACGTTGAGTCTTTGGTTGTTGTGGCTAAAGCCAAAAGAGAGCTGGCAATGGGCTCAGAAAGTGGCTGACTTCGATGTTTGGTGGCTGTATTACCTCACTGTGACTATTGGTATTGTTAGGACAGCAAAGGGTCTTGTGTGGCTTTCCATGGTTTTGTTATGTAGAAGGACAGAAGCCAAACTTTGTAACGATGTGTAGAGAAGATCATGATCGTCAAGACGAAAAGGTTTAAATCTTATAACCTCATCCGATTAATTGATTATTGAACACAAAACTTTAGGTTCAAAAATAAATGTTCTAAACCATATGAGCTATAGATCCCTTATCTTATTCGTTTCATACTTTATTTTGTATTGTTGGGTAGCTGTTCCAAAATTTAATTCCATTTTTCTTTTCTTTGGATGAACTTGTACTCTATTTTTAAAGCCAACGTACAACAAGTGTATCATAATTATTTAATTGTATTATTCTTGCCAAGATGTGCATTTATATATTATCAAATCAGCTGATAATGAAGATCAACATTGTTGGTAACTTTGTATTGGTTCTTTTACAATGTAAAAACAAAAAATTGGTGCATTAAGTTGAGAATATGAGAAGTGCTATGATCAAGTAAAACGGTATCTTCTTAAGTACAAATACAGCGACATATTGATATATATACACCAATCTTAACACAGCTCATTGCAAGGTGGTGTCTTTGATTTCACAGATCATAACTTGAGCAAGAAGTATTGTACAGTATTAACCAAAGAGTTAAAATTCTTCAGTTGTGGAACTTACCCGGCTGGCACGAAATATCTCATCCCACTTCTCACGTAAGTTATATCACATGAACAGTGAGATAACACAATGGATACAACCCTGCGCTAGTAGGTGTTTTTCTATCATTACTGATCTTCTTTTGTAAATATATATAATCAATCACAGCTACTGCAAGGTTAATTGACTTTTTTTTTTTTGTATAATCGATATTATCTACACTATAAGGGGAGGAGAGTGGGTTTAGCCTCACAATGGGCTAGCAATAATATGGTTCAAAATCGTCTTTGACCAAAATCAAACCTAAGACTTCTCACTTAGCAGTGAAGATGAAGACCACTATTAATTGACCTAATCGGAGTTAAAAAGTTTTCTTCCGAATTTCCAATTCCATGATATTACCGAAAATGCTGGATTAAAAAGGATCAAAGTCTATAGTAATCTTCTCCAACTGAAAAAACTACAGACAGTAATCTAATAATACGTTACTGCTTTTAGTTTTTTACTTTCCTATCCAACCCTTTTATTTGTCATATTTCTGAGTTTTGTCTTTCAACTCTCCGTACCCATCCAAGCGAGTCCACATCTTCTTCCTTTAATTAAGTCCCTTCGTTTAACAACCTTGTAATCTTGCAAAAAATATTTTGATTCAATATGGTGATAGACAGTGACAGTTGTTTAACTTTTAGCTCAAATTGAGGGTTAAATACAAGTTTTTGGCATTTCATGGCTGCTGCCTTTGTTGAATATATCGGAATTATGTTACTATCATGGTTGCATTCCTCGCCTGAAAATGTGCTTTAGTACCCATGCCTGTGATCGTTGTTATCAACCAAACATACAAATTGATATAGATATATTCATCGGCACATATCCGAATAATACTATTGTCAGGTTCTCTTAAGCTCTGAGAATATATTTGGTGAATTTGTTTGGGCATATACCCTTATCCGACATGGCGAATGCATTCTTCTCCTTCACAGCCTTTGATTTTTGGAGTCCTCGGCAGCGGTGGTGGTTTGACTCCCCAGCTTGAAGAATATGAGAAGGAAGATCAGGAGTTCAAAGGGAAGCCAGACCATTTGGTTGGGATACAAGAATTAGGGTTGGGAGAGAGGGAAAATTTATCTCATTTGTCCAAAGATCAACAACATTTCAAGGCAAGTTATTTGATGACGGATAATTTCAGTTTCGATACAGTTTGTTCCGAACATGATCTCCAACGATCCAACAGCAAGTCAAAGAAAGGACGAGCTCATGCAAAGATCACGGCCAATACCAACAACAAAACCAACATTACCAACAACAATCCAAGTCAAATTACTTTGATTTGGATAATTTCATCTTTGACCCTTCCTTCCCATCCACTCAAACGATCCAGGATGCGGGGAATCAGCTCATGTACAGCCAAATCGGAGGATCAGACATTGCGGAAACCAACAAGCAAATGCCCCATCAGTCTTCCTTAGCTGCGTTGGACCTCCTGAACAACTACGGCAGTGCGTTCAAGAAGCTGAGGGGAGACAGATTAAGCAACAGATGCAATGAAGCTGAAGCCTCCTCGTATTCGATCCAACAAAAACTGTCAACTGAGGAGATCATGAGGGTTGCCGGAGCAAGGTATGTGCAAATCTCTGATCAAGGATATGGCGATTTTTTCATGCCTTTGCACCCCTTTGGGTACTCGCTTTCAGGTCTATCTGAAGAAGAAACGAAAGATGTGGAGCTTGCTCACATCCTTTTAGCTGCAGCAGAGAAGGTAGGCTACCAACAATTTGAGCGCGCAAACCGCCTGCTTCTTCATTGCGAAGTTGATGCCTCCTTCAAGGTCAACGGTGTTCAGAGGGTTGTTTTCTATTTCACCGAGGCGCTTCGCGAGAGAATAAAACAGGAAACGGGGAACAGCATGTAAAAGGGGAATCAGATGTCTACGTATAGTCTTGGACTAGGCACAAACCTTTCATTTCTTGCATGCTGCCAAGATATCCCTTTTATTCCAGTAATGCAGTTCCCAGCAATCCAAGTAATACTTGAAAACGTTGCCTTGGAAAGCAAGGTTCATTTGATTGATCTCGAAATCAGAAGCGGAGTGCAATGGACAGGGCTGATGGAAGTGCTTGCAGAGCGTGAGGAGTGCCACATTGAGCTCCTTACAATAACCGCAGTGGGAGTGACAGGCAAGCAGAAGATCGAGGAGACAGGAAGGAGGCTGGCAAGCGTCGCAAAGGCCTTGAACTTACCCTTTCAATTCAAGGCAGTGATTGTGGCAGACATGGAAGATGTCAAGGGCCAGTTGTTTGATATTGAGGGTGACGAAGCTGTGGTGGTTTACGCGCCTTTAATACTGAGGACAATGATTTCGAGGCCAAGTTGCTTGGAAAATCTGATGAGGGTGATGAGAACTCTCAGCCCTTGTGTAATGGTGGTGATTGAGGTGGAGGCCAACCACAATTCACCGTCATTTGTGAACTGATTCATCGATGAGCTGTTTTATTACAGTGCATTTTTCGACAGCCTTGAGCCTTGAGACTTCCATGAAGGAATACGAAACATTGTGGTGGCGGAGGGAAGTGAAAGGGTTGAAAGAAGCTTGAAGATGGAGGTGTGGAGAGCCTTCTTTGCAAGGTTTAGAATGGTGGAAATCAACTTAAGTAATGCAGCTTTGTTCAAAGCTAGTTTGGTGTCTAAAAAGTATGGAAGCCCTGCTTGCACGCTTGATAGGAATGGGAATTGTCTTACTGTTGGGTGGAAGGGAACCCCAATTCATTCGCTTTCCGCTTGGAAATTCAGTTGAGGAGAAAAACTTATAGGATAAAGTACAAAAAATTACCTAAACTATTGGTCCCACGACACTTTCATACCTTATCTTTTTAAAATGACAATGTCATACCTCATCTTACGAAATTGTGCCATGTCATACCTCCGTCAGTTTTTCTGTTAGTTTTTCTGTTAAGTGTTGACATGGCTTGGCTTAAATAGTGATATGGCTTAAATAAATTAATAAAATATTAAAAAATTAATTAAATATTAAAAACTAAAAAATTAAAATCATTTAATTTTTTTTTACATGGGGACCCACCCTCTTTCCCCCCTCCATCTTCCCCAAATCCGATCCACCCCCTTTATTCCCCATCCACCCCTTTTCTCCCTTCTCTCATCAGCAACCCCACCCATCTTTCTCTTATCTGCAACTCGCACTCACCCTCCCTTCTCTCCTCTTCATCGTCGACTCCATCCACCAACGACCATCACCTTCTTCCCCATTCTAACTAACGACATCGAAGTCGCCGATCTCCGGCGCACCAACCTCACCCCTCTCCGGGTACCCACTCCCTCCATTGATCTCCTCCCCTTCCTTACCAAACTACCCATATGGGTTCGAATACTTCTGTGAATCCTTGACAGCCTTGTCGCCCCACAATTACCAAGTAATTGACTTCGTCATCGGGTTTGCAGAAGTTGAGAACCGCCTCTGCCACCTCCCTCTGCTCCCGCAGCCCAGCACCATCTTCAAGCCCAGCAAAACACAGCAGCAATCTCGCGCCCACCACTGCTGCCGAGTCTCTTGTGAATACAACTTGGTTTTTTTTTTTTTTTGGGAAAAATTGAATGGTTTTGCTTTGTTTGGTTGCTTGGAAAATGTTGGAGAAAGGAAATGAATTTTTTTGACATTCTGAAGGTTCCACTTCCTTAGAAAAGTGAGGTAAACTAGAAGATGGATTTTTGAACTTTTGTTAATGGTGTGTTCTCAGGATTGGTGGGTGCTTTGTTTTTTATGCATGCTTGTAGGTTAGAAATAGAGAGAGCGGCGGAGGAAGAGAAGAGAGGCACCTGGTGGGAATAGGAGTGGCTGGTTTAGGGTGGGATCTGGGTTTGGGTTAGGGGAAGACGGCAACCTCGTTAGCCCTGACCTTGACAGCTCTCCCTTTCTCCCTTTCTCCTTGATAACTTCGGAGACAGCAACGACGACAGATCGATGGTGGGCAATGTAGTGGGAGAGGGAAGCGGGTCGGAGCTTGCAGGTAGATTCGAGAAAGGAGGGCGGATGAAAAAATCCAGGTGGGTTTGGGGGGTTCTGGGCACGGCAAGAAAGAGAACTGGGGAAGAAGGAGACTACGGTGGAAAGGAGAGGGAGATGCGAGAGAGAGAGGGGAGAGAGAGGATGGTGGATGAAGGTTGGGGGGGGGACATGTGGGAAGGGGTTTTGGGGATGCAGAGAAGAGAGAGAGAGAGGAGAGAGAAAGGAGAGAGAGAGATTTAATATATATTTTTTATTTTTTAATTATTAAAAAATATATTTAATTATATTTTAAGCCAGTTGGATTAGTGAGTGACCCCGTATCTAGCCACGTCAACACTTAACAGAGAAACTAACAGAAAAACCGACGGAGGTATAACATTGCCACAAATTCGTAAGATGAAGTATGACATTGTCATTTAAAAAGGATGAGGTATGAAAGTGTCGTGAGACTAATAGTTGATGTAATTTTTTGTACTTTACCCAAACTTATATATATCTGCGTATGCTAGAAAAGTCTTCAAGTTTGAACTGGTCGATCGAACTATATATTGTATAGACTAATTAGCATATATATGGCAGAAAGGTCCTCAAGTTTGAACTGGTCCAACGAACTATACATTGTATATAGACTAATTTGCATATATATGGCAATAAATTTTCTCTAAGATATATATATATTATAATATATATGAGAAATGCTAAGAAGACATTCTCAAAAGTGGAACTCTCCATGAACTTTATGTCATTTTATGTTTTTTACACAATATATTTTAATATTGACACGGAAACTAATGTTTAACGGTAAGTAGGCCTGGCAATTCCTGACACGACCCGATAACCCGACACGACACGACACGAAATTAACAGGTGTTTGGGTCGACACGATAACGAAACGGGTCGTTATCGGGTAACCCGATAAGCACCTGTTAAGATAACGGGTTTGTTCGGGTATACACGTGGGTAACACGATACACGATAAGCAGAATATTAATTTAATAATTTATAACCCTAAAAAAATACTATAATAATTATATATATATTAATTTAACAATTTTACACCCCTAAAAACTATAATAATTATATATATATATATGTATATATATTAAATTAACTATAATAATTATAATAATTATATATACTATAATAATTATACCCAAAATATTAACTATAATAATTATATATATATATATATATTAAATTTTATACCCCTAAAAACTATAATAATTATACATACAAAATAAATAGATTTAAATCTATTTAATAAATAAATATATATATATATATATATACAAACACACACCATTGAACTTCATGGGATACGAATTATACGAAACTAATTTCAACGATCCAACCGTCAAATATGTTTGTATATACTTCGAGATCGCATACGCCAAAAATTGCAAAAAAAAAACATTCAAAGAGCAAGTAATGAGACAAAACTTTTTGACGGTTATAAACGAAAAATAACGATTTAACGGTCATTTTAACTCCGATTTTGATGCTTTTTTACAACCACACTCCTTGACCCTATATGAATACAATGATTGAATTCGATCTTCATTTTAAAATATTTACACTAGTGGATACCACAAAATCTTATGTTATACTTAATAAAAGTATGAATAAACTCTTAAGTATTAGTGAATCTATTGTTTTGATGGGATACTCATTCTACAAAACTAGTTTCAATGATCCAACCGTCAAACATGTTTGTATATACTTCGAGATCGCATACGCCAAAAATTGCAAAAAACAAACATTCAGAGAGCAAGTAATGGGACAAAAGTTTTCGACGGTTATAAACAAAAAATCACGATTTAACGGTTATTTTAACTCCGATTTTGATGATTTTTTACAACTACACTCCTTGACCCTATATGAATACAAGTAATGAATTCGATCTTCAATTTAAAATATTTACACTAGTGGATACCACAAAATCTTATGTTATACTTAATAAAAGTATGAATAAACTATTAAGTATTAGTGAATCTATTGTTTTGATGGGATACTCATTCTACAAAACTAGTTTCAAAGATCCAACCGTCAAACATGTTTGTATATACTTCGAGATCGCATACGTCAAAAAGTACAAAAAACAAACATTCAGAGATCAATTAACGGGACAAAACTTTTCGACGGTTATAAAAAGAAAAATCACGATTTAACGGTTATTTTAACTCCGATTTTGATGATTTTTTACAACTACACTCCTTGACCCTATATGAATACAAGTAATGAATTCGATCTTCAATTTAAAATATTTACACTAGTGGATACCACAAAATCTTATGTTATACTTAATAAAAGTATGAATAAACTATTAAGTATTAGTGAATCTATTGTTTTGATGGGATACTCATTCTACAAAACTAGTTTCAAAGATCCAACCGTCAAACATGTTTGTATATACTTCGAGATCGCATACGTCAAAAAGTACAAAAAACAAACATTCAGAGATCAATTAACGGGACAAAACTTTTCGACGGTTATAAAAAGAAAAATCACGATTTAACGGTCATTTTAACTCTGATTTTGATGATTTTTTGCAGCTACACTCCTTGACCTTATATAAATACAATGATTGAATTCGATCTTCAATTTAAAATATTTACACTAGTGGATACCACAAAATCTTATGTTATACTTAATAAAAGTATGAATAAACTCTTAAGTATTAGTGAATCTATTGTTTTGATGGGATACTCATTCTACAAAACTAGTTTCAATGATCCAACCGTCAAACATGTTTTTATATATTTCGAGATCGCATACGCCAAAAATTGCAAAAAACAAACATTCAGAGAGCAAGTAACGGGACAAAACTTTTCGACGGTTATAAACGAAAAATCACGATTTAACGGTTAATTTAACTCTGATTTTGATGATTTTTTACAACTACACTCCTTGACCTTATATGAATACAATGATTGAATTCGATCTTCAATTTAAAATATTTACACTAGTGGATACCACAAAATCTTATGTTATACTTAATAAAAGTATGAATAAACTCTTAAGTATTAGTGAATCTATTGTTTTAATGGGATACTCATTCTACGAAACTAGTTTCAATGATCCAACCGTCAAACATGTTTGTATATATTTCAAGATCGCATACGCCAAAAATTGCAAAAAAAAAAAAACATTCAGAGAGCAAGTAATGGGACAAAAGTTTTCGACGGTTATAAACGAAAAATCACGATTTAACGGTTAATTTAACTCCGATTTTGATGATTTTTTACAACTACATTCCTTGACCTTATATGAATACAATGATTGAATTCGATCTTCAATTTAAAATATTTACACTAGTGGATACCACAAAATCTTATGTTATACTTAATAAAAGTATGAATAAACTATTAAGTATTAGTGAATCTATTGTTTTGATGGGATACTCATTCTACGAAACTAGTTTCAAAGATCCAACCGTCAAACATGTTTGTATATACTTCGAGATCCCATACATCAAAAATTACAAAAAACAAACATTCAGAGATCAATTAACGGGACAAAACTTTTCGACGGTTATAAAAAGAAAAATCACGATTTAACGGTCATTTTAACTCTGATTTTGATGATTTTTTGTAGCTACACTCCTTGACCTTATATGAATACAATGATTGAATTCGATCTTCAATTTAAAATATTTACACTAGTGGATACCACAAAATCTTATGTTATACTTAATAAAAGTATGAATAAACTATTAAGTATTAGTGAATCTATTGTTTTGATGGGATACTCATTCTACGAAACTAGTTTCAAAGATCCAACCGTCAAACATGTTTGTATATACTTCGAGATCCCATACTTAAAAAATTACAAAAAACAAACATTCAGAGATCAATTAACGGGACAAAACTTTTCGACGGTTATAAAAAGAAAAATCACGATTTAACGGTCATTTTAACTCTGATTTTGATGATTTTTTGCAGCTACACTCCTTGACCTTATATGAATACAATGATTGAATTCGATCTTCAATTTAAAATATTTACACTAGTGGAAACCACAAAATCTTATATTATACTTAATAAAAGTATGAATAAACTATTACGTATTAGTGAATCTATTGTTTTGATGGGATACTCATTCTACGAAACTAGTTTCAAAGATCCAACCGTCAAACATGTTTGTATATACTTCAAGATCGCATACGTCAAAAATTACAAAAAACAAACATTCAGAGATGAAGTAACGGGACAAAACTTTTCGACGGTTATAAACGAAAAATCACGATTTAACGGTCATTTTAACTCCGATTTTGATGTTTTTTTACAACCACACTCCTTGACCCTATATGAATACAATGATTGAATTCGATCTTCAATTTAAAATATTTACACTAGTGGATACCACAAAATCTTATACTATACTTAATAAAAGTATGAATAAACTATTAAGTATTAGTGAATCAATTGTTTTGATGGGATACTCATTCTACGAAACTAGTTTCAATGATCCAACCGTCAAACATGTTTATATATACTTTGAGATTGCATACGCCAAAAATTGCAAAAAACAAACATTCAGAGATCAAGTAACGGGACAAAACTTTTCGACGGTTATAAAAGAAAAATCACGATTTAACGGTCATTTTAACTCCGATTTTGATGATTTTTTATAACTACACTCCTTGACCCTATATGAATACAATGATTGAATTCGATCTTCAATTTAAAATATTTACACTAGTGGAAACCACAAAATCTTATGTTATACTTAATAAAAGTATGAACAAACTCTTAAGTATTAGTCAATCTATTGTTTTGATGGGATACTTATTCTACGAAACTAGTTTCAATGATCCAACCGTCAAACATGTTTGTATATATTTCGAGATCGCATACGCCAAAAATTGCAAAAAACAAACATTCAGAGAGCACGTAACGGGACAAAAGTTTTCGACGGTTATAAACGAAAAATCACGATTTAACGGTTAATTTAACTCTGATTTTGATGATTTTTTACAACTACACTCCTTGACCTTATATGAATACAATGATTGAATTCGATCTTCAATTTAAAATATTTACACTAGTGGATACCACAAAATCTTATGTTTATACTTAATAAAAGTATGGTATAGTACTATTGTTTTATTTTTTTTCATAATTATTTTGGTAAACTTCTCATAATTTGAATGATTTTTAATGTTTGGTTTTTCTATGCTTAGTTTATGCAGAAGATAGTTATGACGTGGAAAACCTTACTGAAAACATCATCAACATAACTCTTGAAGGCAATAGATCAAGCCAAAGTTCTAATGCAATTTCATGATGATCGATGTAAATCGAGGATTTTGTAAATTGAGGTTTAAACTTTTGAGAAAGATTTCACAACTTTGAAAACAAAAACTGTTTCATTTTGCATATCCTTGCACATTTAAAATTTGTAATAGATTAGTAGTGTATGTATTATTTTTTTATTAGGCTCTTATTTTCGAGTGTAGATGTAGTACTTAAACGACAAATGTGTTTTAATGTTTTGAAGTAATATTTATGTGGCAATGTGTGGTATGTGCAAATTTAAGAAAAAAAATATATTTTTCTGAACGGGTCATAACGGGTCATAACGGGTCGGGTCACTTTACCCGTTGGGTAAAGTGACACGACCTGTTAAGGACCCGTTAAGATAACGGGTGTGACACGACACGACCCGTTAAGATAACAGGTGTTACACGAAAACGACACGAACACGACTGACACGACCCGTTTGCCAGGCCTAACGGTAAGATGACAAATAATTCTTGAAGAGTCTCACTTTAAAAGTCTTCTTAATTAACATTAATGATATATATATATAGGACCATGACTAGAAGTCAACTCTACTTGGGCGTCGCGACCACTATATATTCTTGTTGGCAACTAATAATTGTGATCAATTTATCTTCTATTTTTTGGTAAAGCAGGACTTCATTAACAAGGAGTAAAACAGAGGAGCCACAAATGCAAAAGCTTCACTCCCAGCAGGGAGATGAAAAGTACAACCTTAGCATACAGGGAATACAAGAAACCCAGACAGAAAAGGAGGTACTGCCAAAAGCCATAAAAGGCAACCAAAAGGAGAGTGGAGGATCTCCACCGGCCTCAATCATCCGTAATAGGAGGGCACGGTAAGCCGTAGAGTGAAAGAACCATCAACAAAGAGGGAGGGGGCGTTGCCGCCATCTACAAGTGCTCACCCTCAAGTTGGTCAGTTTAGCAGCAAAATGCGCTGCTTGATTCGAGGACCGTGAAGTCCACGTCCATCGGATATTGGAGAAGTGAGTAGCTAAGCGGCGAATGGCGGCAATTATCGGGAAAATGCGCCATGATCCTTTGTAATGACGATTAATGATAACATTGAAAACTGACTTTGAGTCGCTTTCAATAATGACTTCTTGTAGTTGATGTTCCCGAGCCAACAACATTCTTGCCAAAACAGCCTCCGCTTCAATCTCTTCGACAGTAGAACGTAATAAAAATTTTGCTTCTCCTCCCACCATCGAACCCATTGAATCACGAAGGAAAGAAGTGGTCCAAGCCCCGTCCACATTCACTTTATAAAAACGAGATGCGGGAGCGGGCCAACTGAGGGAAGGTTGTGGTGATTCAAATGAGGAGGCATGGCGTAGGAAAGACACCCTTGCAGAAATATCACCAAACAAAAGCTTGCTTTTGGTAATCACACTAATAGGATTTGGACTGGTGTGGTTGAAGCAAGCATGGCTCCTCTCTTTCCAAATCTCCCAGCAAATAACTCCAATTTGTACCAGTAAGCATGTCTTATGTGAAGATGTAGCATATTGCCTCTGATCCATAGTCTGTAACCATTGATCGAAAGTAGTGATAGCTTGTCCATTGGGACAATAACCAACATTAGAGCCAAACCAAACATACTGAACCCAAGGGCAAAGAAGCAAACTGTGTTCAATGGACTCCTCATATTCTTGGCAAAAGGGGCATATTGGATTCGGAATAATGTGGCGACGAAATAAATTCAGCTTTGTAGGAATACAATTTGAGACAGCTCTCTAGAGTAGGGATGGGTTCGGTTTGGTTTTCTGTCAGGTTGTGTTCAGTTCGGTTTGTATTCGATTCGATTTTTCTAGGTTCAATTTCGGCCTGGTTCGGTTTTTTTTTTCCTCCAAATAGCAAAAAGAAGTTTCAAAGAAAACAACCTGCAGCCATTTTGTAATACATCTTCCAAAGGAGTATAAATAAAATCAAAGTCCCATTTCACCATAAAATGAAAACAACTTGCAGCCATTTTGATCTCATTGAGTTTGAACTTGAGCTTAAGGCCATTGAGACCTTTGAAGCCTTTGACTTCATCTAATTCACACAAATGAATAAGAGGATAGTAGTTAGTACTACAAACATATACAAAAGTAAATGTTAATTAAAATCCGGAAGGCCAATGATACAAAATAAAGACAAAATCTGGAAGACAAAATCAAGTCTATTTCCTAGCTCATACAGCGTGCATTGAACTATACATAAACAAATGCAGCATAACCCATTATACATAAACAACAAATGCAGCACCCTCAACTTACAAGAGGGACTCATCAGATCAGGACCTCACAACAGTGATTTAATATAGGGTAAACCATAATTGCTTCCCCCTTCAAAGATAAAAACAGAGAAAAAATATAAATACTTCTCGTTAATACTGACCGAAAGCCAACCAGAAATACTAAACAAAAAGAAAACGTATAGCTACCATTTTATCAGGCAAGGCATAGAGTACTCGCCACTTTGATTACCTACCAATCAAACAGACACCATCCTAAGCAACCTCTCACTCTTAGTCCTCCATGGCTCAGATCAGTCCATGTACTTTTCAGTCTCCAGCTTAAACATATACACTTAAACCTCTAAAACTGTATTACACGTGAGAGTGTGAGTGTTAAACATATCAAATTTTGCTGTGATTGAGACTGTATTAAAGGTGTTTGACAAGAAAACATATCAATTGCATAGAATTCCAACTCACACTGGCCAAGCAAATATAACAAAAAGGAAGACGATCGGAGATTTCAGAATTCAAAATAATGGTATTCCGAAAAGAATCTAGGATTACTGGATTAGTCAATAAGCTTAAGAAACAGTCTACAACCTCCCCGACTAATGTAATGTCGAAAAGAGCCCCATACGTCTCCGAAAGGAGTCATATCACACTGAACAACTTCCAACTATAATTCTCCACAGATTTTCAGATTTCTTGGATCGTGAATAAACCCTCCAACTCACATTAAGAAATTGAAAGGCTTGACAAGCCCCAATTTTCACAACAAAGAATGAACACATATCACTTTGTTAATCATAGAATTAATTTTTCTGCACATTTTGATCCCAACAGGTATTTAGCCATTCACAAACAAACAAAAAAAGATCAAATTTTTAAATATATTGGGTAATATTAACCAAAATTCAATACAATCATATATAAAACAATGGAAGAAAAACCCTAATTTTAAACAAATTGAATGAAGAAATGAATTGGGGGAAACACATGTGTTTAAATCGAAGTTTTCGAACAAGAAATAACAGAGAATTTTTTAAGCACCTGAGTCACTTCCGACTGACGCCGATTGCCGATGAAAGAAGTAATAACTCGCCCAATGCTCTAACTTTGTTTAAGACTCGGGCTATAGAGGTTTGGTTTGAATGTAGAACAGAAAATTAAACGTGAGAGTGTGAGTGAGACTAAACTTTTGCTGTGATTGAGAGAGTGAGAATGGCCGCCGCTGGGAATGAGAGATAGAGTTTGAGAGAGTGATTGAATTGAAGACCGAGAGAGAGAGGAGGCTGCGCGAACTGGGAAGTGAGAAAACAGGAGAGACCGAGAGAGGAGGAAGACCTAGGTTTAGGTTACACTCAGGGTAAAACGGTGGTGTTTTAGAATTAGGATTATTAATTAATAAAATATCATAAAACGACGTCGTTTTGGTTCGATTTTGTTTTTCAGTTTGGTTTTTTCGGCCTCGGTTCAGTTTTCGGTTTTTCCAACCCACCCTACTCCAGGGGAAGTTGTTAATGGGAAATTTTATTTAAACCCATTAATCCTCTTTTCACACCCAACTTCGAAATTTTGTCCCACAAACTTACCATTTTACCCTCAAATACAAAATTTACAAACTTGAAAAAATTACACAACCAGACTTGATTCTGGTTGTCATTCCAGAAACTGTCGCCACTGACCAGCTCTTTATCTCGTCGTCGATCAATTATTCATGCCCAATTCCATAGGGCTGGATTTTGGTCTGACTATTATATCCTTAAACCTTAATGAACTAATTAAAAAAACCCAGCAAATTGTAGCTCAAAAGATCGGTGCAGTCTTGCAATTCCTGGAATTAAGATGAAGTTCCATATGTGGACAAGTTAAAAAGCTTTATATGCTTTCAAGGATGACAAAGCTCGTAGTCATTTGAAATTGGGTGAAGAGAGAATTGATGAGAACCCAAAATTTGAGAGAGAGAGTGGTCAATTTCAATATCACAGCCCCTATATTTCTTCAATGAACCCAACCCAGCTTTGGCAACACATTCTCCTGATGTCGTCGAAGAGCACAACCGCCCTCCACTATATTTTTGTTGTTCTTCTCCACCCTTCGGCAATCCCTTTTCCGATTTCCGGCAACCCACCTGGCAGCCAATTGTGGCTTTCAAGGCCATTTCGACCCACCCATTCGCCAGTTGATAATATCTTTCTACACCCATCTTTTCTTTAGGGCATAATTGGAATATAAAACTTAACAAAAAATTAATGGGTGTAGAAATAAGTTTATTGGGTCCAAATAAAATTTCCCGTTGTTAATTATTGGGACCATCTTGAGCTTCCAAATTAGCTTCCAGACCATTAGGTCAATCTGGTGAGAAGTGTGGGATGAAGAGGTGATATCAAGCATATTATCATCCATAGCCCACCAATAACCACTCTTAACAGAGTAGCCCCCATCTTTATTCCAAGGCCACACAAGCCTATTTTATTCCAAGGCCACACAGCCCTTATCAGGTATATAGCTTAACCCTATGCCTTTCACATTATATTGATCATTTTCTAGACAAGAAAAAAGATCCATCGATCGCTTTAATTTAGGGTTTACAACAAAAAATGGGTCGGCAGTACAATTCGGAACAAAGTGCTAAGAAGCTCTTGACCAATTCAACTATCTTCCTAAAACAACCTTTCCATATTCTCACACTCACCCTCCTCAGTTTATTGCTTCCCCTCTCATTCCTCCTCCTATCCAGGCTATCTTGCGCCAACTGTCTCTTAAGCTTAAGCTTCCCCACTCTCATCATTCCTCCTCCTGAGCCCTCCAACTACGATTCATCATGCATCTTCTATATCTTCCTCAATGCTGCTACCCCTTTTCTCTATCTTCTTGTTTCCATCATCACCATAGCCGCCTTTATCCACTGCATAACAAGAAAAATCATCATCATAACCGAGTTGAGTCCCATTTTCCGTCCCCGTTTGAACACTGCTTGGATATTCCTGTGCACATTGCAAGTCTGCGTCGGTTTGGGAATCAAAGGTAGCATCGACGCTGAGGTAGATGGGTGCGCTACTTTTGGCGGTGTTGTTGATGGCAAAATATGTTTGTCGAGCAGAAAAATATTTTTCCTAGGGTTGCATGAGACAATGCTTCATTGGTGTAGGGTTGTGGTGAAGCCGGTGATGGATGACACGATTTTCGGTGGCGCTAGAGAGGAAAGGTGGGTTGAGAGGGTGGCAATAGCTGCCGGCTTTGGTTGTTTGTGGTGGTGGAGGTTGAGGGACGAGGTTGAGTCTTTGGTTGTTGTGGCTATAGCTAAAAGAGAGCTGGCAATGGGCTTAGGAATGGCTGACTTTGTTGGTTGGTGGCTATATTACCTCACTGTGGCTATTGGTATGGTTAGGGTGGTAAAGGGTCTTATGTGGTTTTCCATGGTTTTGTTATGTAGAAGGACAGAAGCCAAACTTTGTAACGATTGCGGAGAAGATCATGGTCGCCAAGACAACAAGGTCTAAATCTCAGTCTCATCTGATTAATTGACTATCGAACACAAAACCTCAGGTGCATGAATAAATTTTCTGAACCATTTGAGCTATAGATCCCTTCTCTTCGTTTCATACTTAATTTTGTATTGTTGGATAGTTGTTCCAAAATTGTAATTTCATTTTTCTTTTCTTTGGATGAACTTGTACCCTATTTTTATGGGAACTTTAACGAAAAGCACCCGGTACTGTTCACTTTAACGAAAAACCACATTTTTACACTAAAAAGTCAATCATGGTACTATTCATTTTACCCTTTATTATGATAACTCAAAATTTTCAAGCAATTTTCATTAGTTTTCCTATTTTTATAGCCATCGTACAACAACTGTATCTTAATTATTTAATTGCATTATTCTTGGCAAGACGTGCATTATATATTATATCAATCAAATAATGAAGATCAACATAGTTGGTATCTTGTTACTGCTCCCTTTATAATGTTAAAAAAATAAATAATAATAATAATAATAATAATAATAATAAATAAAAAAATAAAAAAATTTGGTGCATTAAGTTGAGACTACGAGAAGCACCGTATATATGGTCAAGCTAAATGGTATCTTCTCAAGTTAAATGGTATATATCTTCATGTGTCTGAGTTTGTCTTTTAACTCTCTGTACTCATCCAAGCCAGTCCACATCTTCTTCCTTTAATTAATCCTTTAATTTTGTGCAGAATATTTTGATTAAATATGGTAATTAGCAGTGACGTTTGTTTAATTTTTAGCTCAAATAGAGGATTAAATGGTTTTTATTTGGACAAGTTTTTGGCGTTTCATGGCTGCTGGCTTTGTTGACAATATCGGAATTATGTCACTATCGTGGTTGCATTCCTTGCCTTAAACTGTGCTTTATTATTCATGCGTGTGATCGTTGTTATCAACCAAACATACAAACTGATATAGATTTATATGAATCCGAATAATCCTACTGTCTCACTTGAGGTTCACTTGAACTCTGAGAAAATATTTGGTGAATTTGTTTGTTCATATATAATCCGGCATGGCGAATGCATTCTTCTCCTTCACACCCTTTGATATTGGAGTCCTCGGCGGCGGCAGTGGTTTGTAGCTATTATCAAAGTACATCTTTCTGGATTTTTCAGAGGTGCTCAATTTTCACGCCTCTCTTGTCGGTGGTATCGTTGTCGTAAAATTGCGATGAGTAAATAATCAACGGGTTTTTTCGTCCAACCAATTTCCATGAATAAAAGAGGGCGAGAAGAGTTGGTTTCAATGGAGCGTTGTGTTAGAATAACTCAAAGACATCAAAACCTAGATCAGTCTCTTCCTATGAACCGAATTGAATCAAGTGATCAAATCACAACATTAACAAGGATGAAAACAAAATATCGACAGAACATAAAAGAATACTAACCTGCAGACATGCTGCTTGATGAAGAAGCCATCGCAGCACTTACACAACCCTTCTCCTCTCTGCAAATCTCAATGCTTTCCCAAGAATAGGTTATTGGTGCAAAGATGAGAGCGTTAATTTGTGAGAGCAGTGGCTTATGTATATATACTAAGCATATCGATTGCCCTATTACAATCCAATAAGGACTATGAGTTCTATCCATGTGCAAATACAAGAGTTCTCAATATCCTAATCACAATAGGATTACTCCAGCCAACATGACTAAGACTTCATTTATGATAATGTTAATTATCCCAAAATATGTAAGAATCATACTCATACTCTAACATTCTCCCACTTGAGTATGATTCTTCACAACAGATAATTATCTCAAATGTATCAAAAAGGTGATCACACAAGTCTTTTATCAATTACACTAGTGCACAGTACATCCAGCTTACACAAACCAAAACAATGAATTTGTAATCTCCTTTGTAACACAGAATACAAAATCATCTTACAAATCACAATGTCCAATTTATGCTTATAGCAATGCATCTCAATACAGGAGTAAACCTAAAACGTATACTCCCACTCACATAGCCCAAAATCAATATCAAAATATCATTCAGTGAACTGTTAACTCAAAATCATTCACTAAAGAGTGAACAACACAGTTATGACACATTCAATAGCTTTATCAGTACCAAAAATGATTCATAAGCTTTTATTGAATCGAAAAACTATTCTCTAGAACAATTAATCACATAAATATCTGGAAAAATTGCGCTGAATATAAACATAACAAACTGCAAACAAAACAAACAAGAAAACTAACTAAAACACTTAGCTTCCAGAAAACTTTTGCAGAAAACCTCCCCTTTGAAAAGCATTCTACTGTTATGACACATTCAATAGCTTTATCAGTACCAAAAATGATTCATAAGCTTTTATTGAATCGAAAAACTATTCTCTAGAACAATTAATCACAGAAATATCTGGAAAAATTGCGCTGAATAAAAACATAACAAACTGTAAACAAAACAAACAAGAAAACTAACTAAAACACTTAGCTTCCAGAAAACTTTTGCAGAAACGCTCCCCTTTGAAAAGCATTCTACTGTCATTTTCCAATAGCTCTAACATATTGTTGAATACAACAACAATTACTCCCACTTTTCAAAAGCTTCCAATACTCCCATCCGAGTTACATGAGTCTTGAAAATTCCATTTGGCAATGCCTTTGTTAAAGGATCGGCAATCATCAAATCAGTAGTTAAAAGTTCCACCACTATTGCACCTTGCTTAACTTTCTCTCTGACTTTCAAGAATTTCACATCCATTAACCTCGAGGTTGAAGTCCTTTTGTTGTTCTTTGAGAAGAACACTGCAGAATTATTGTCACAGAACATCTTCACTGGTCTCTGTATTGAGTCTACAATCTTCAACTCACTGACAAAATTCTTAAGCCAGATTGCCTGTTTCATGCCTTCAAAGCATGCCACAAACTCTGCTTCCATAGTAGAGGTAGAGATCATAGTTTGCTTGACACTTCTCCATGAAATAGCACCTTCATTAAACATGAAAACATAGCCACCAGTTGATTTTCTTTCATCCAGATCACCAGCCAAATCATAATCGGTATAACCAACTACTTCCAGTTCATTTGCTCCACCATAAACTAACATGAAGCTTTTTGTTCTCTGTAAATACCTTAATGCCTTCTTAGCAGCCATCCAATGTGATTCACCTGAATTAGATTGAAATCTGCCCAGCAAGCCAACAATGAAAGCAAGATCCGGCCTAGTACATATGTTGGCATACATTAAACTGCCCACCAGAGAAGCATACGGTTTTGAACTCATTTTTCTCTTCTCCAACTCGGATTTAGGACATTGATCTCGAGTGAATTTGTTTCCTTTATTCACAGGTACATCAGCACCGTTACAATCTTCCATATTGAACCGAATCAAAACTCTCTCAATATATCCCTTTTGTGATAGCACCAGAAACTTCTTTGCTCTGTCTCTGATTATCTCAATCCCTAGGACATAATGAGCCTCCCCCAAGCCTTTCATCTCGAAGTTAGAACTGAGCATAGTCTTGGTTTCATGCAGCAATTGCAAATTAGAACTAGCTCTCAAAATGTCATCCACATATAGTACCAGAAATATGAATTTGGTACCTTTGAACTTGGAGTATATGCAGTCATTAAGCTTGTTCTCAGTAAACCCGTGTGCAGTCACAACTTTATCAAATTTAATATACCATTGTCTAGAAGCTTGTTTAAGTCCATAGATTGACTTATTAAGCTTGCAGACCAAACTATCCTTCCCTCTTTTAATGAATCCAGGTGGCTGCTTCATATGAATAGTTTCTTCTAATTCACCATTGAGGAAAGCTGTTTTTACATCCATTTGATGTAATTCAAGATCAAAATAGGCTGTTAATGCCATGATAATCCGCATAGAGTCCTTTGAAGAAACTGGGGAAAAAGTGTCACTAAAATCAACCTCTTCCTTTTGTGTAAAGCCCTTTGCTACCAGCCGAGCCTTGTACCTTTCAATTCTACCTTGAGCATCTCTCTTGGTTTTGTAAACCCACTTGCAACCTATTGGTTTAGTTTTAGAATCAGATTCCACCAAAGTCCAAACATTGTTCTTGGACATGGATTCTAATTCTTCTTCCATAGCCTTCTTCCATAATACAGCTTGTTGACTTGTCATTGCCTGAGAATAGGTCAGTGGATCATCAATATCTCCTAGATCAAACTCATTCTCTTGGAGGTATACATAGTCATTTGAAAAAACCGGTTTTTTCACTCTTGTTGAGTATCTCACAAGTTGCTGCACAGGTTGATGATTGAGTTCTTGAATTTCTTCAGTCACAGATTCAAGATTATCCTCAGCAACAGGCTGCAACTCATTTTCAGTCATCTCAGTGTCTTCATTTCTAATTGTAGATGGTGTGTTTGAGAAAATTGGAATATGCAGACAGTCATTTATTGCAGCATCATTAGTTGTTTGGTCAATTTCTTCAAATACAAAAGTTTCAGCTACCATATCTGCAACATCTTGGTCTTCAATGAACACAGCATTATGAGTATCTTGAATCCGTGAATGAGCCTGTGGACAATAGAATTTATAGCCCTTGGATTTCTCAGAATATCCAATAAAGTAACAAGTTGTGGTTCTGGCATCTAACTTCCTTTCATTCGGATTATAAAATCGGCCCTCAGACTTGCATCCCCATACATGGAAATGCCCAAAGCTAGGCCTTCTACCTATCCAAACTTCAAAAGGTGTTCCTTTCACAGATTTAGTGGGCACTCGATTCAAAATATAGTTGGCAGTCTTGAGTGCTTCACCCCAGAGAAAACTAGGCAGTTTTGATCTTGAAATCATACTTCGAACCATCCCAATTAAAGTTCTATTTCTTCTTTCTGAAACACCATTTTGTTGTGGTGTCCCTGGTGTAGTATACTGCGCCACAATGCCTTGTTACTGGAGATATATTGCAAAAGGGCCCTTCTGTTGTCCAGCTTCAGTGTACCTGCCAAAATACTCTCCCCATCTATCTGATCTAACAATTTTGATTTGTCTATTCAACTGCATCTCAACTTCAGTCTTAAAGATTTTAAAACAGTCAAGTATGGCTGATTTTTCACTAATGAGAAAAGTAGAACCATACCTAGAGAAATCATCAATGAAATTCACAAAATAGCTATTCCCACATATGGTTTTAACAGGAAAAGGACCACAAACATCAGTATGCACAATCTCAAGAAGGTTTTGACTCATTTTTGCTTCAAAATTTATGATATTTGTTAACTTTCCTTTCATACAATCAACACACTCTTTTGCATTTTTGAAATCAAGTGCAGGAAACAAGTTTGCCTTGGCTAATTGTAAAACTCTTTCTTTTGAAATGTGACCTAGTCTTTTATGCCATAAACTATATGAAGACTCTGATTCATGCATTCGTTTAGCAGTAGTACTCAAAACAAGTGATGGTTTTTCAAATATGTAGTCTATCTCCCACAATTCATCATGCAAAATAGCTGTCCAAAGTAAGGAATTTATTTTGTTTTTCTGAAAAAATTTTATGCATGAATCATCACAAAGAAAACCGAAACCTTGTTTGACCAATTTTGATGCAGAAATCAAACTTCTTCTCATATCTGGTACATAAAGAACATCTTTCAAATGAAGAACAAAACCTGATTTCATTTTAAGTTTCACAACCCCAATTGCTTCAACACCTACTTTTGTCCCATTCCCCACAAAAACATTGTAGGAGTCTTTATAAGTTTGTTTTTGTTTTTCAAATCCATGCAGTGTGTTTGTAATGTGAACTGAACATCTTGTGTCAAACCACCAAGAATTAGCAGGAATTTCAATCAAATTTGATTCTACACAAACATAGACATTAGTTATTCCTTTACTCCTTAGCCAATCCTTGAATGTTTCACAATCCTTTCTATAATGACCCTTGAGTTTGCAGTGATGACATCTCACTTTAGTCACATCTTTCACATTATGTTTGTTAGATTTAGAGGGTTTTGAGTATTTTGCAGATTTAGCAGACTTATCGGCATGATTAGAGAATTTAGATGCCTTACCAGAAGCAATAGTGGTCTCCTAATTTCCAGCATGCACTAGGTTCACATCTTCTGTTTCTTTCATTTTCTTTTGCCTCTGCCGAGTTTCCTCTTGCACACATTGAGCAATTAACTCATCCACAGTCCAAGTCTTGTCTTGAGTGTTGTATGACACTTTCAATTGGCTATACTTCACTGGAAGAGCTTGCAGTATCATAAAAACCAGTTGTTTCTCACCGATGTTGACCTCCATGTAATTGAGTTTCTCTGCTGCATCCGACATCTTCATGATGTGATCTCTAATGGATGCATTACCTTCAATTTTGTAGGTTGTCAAGATAGACATATATTGACTGATCTCTGCCTTTTCATATTCTTTAAACTTATTCTCAATGGCCTGAAGATAATCAATAGCAAGATCATGCTTCTTGATTCCCCCTCTTACAGTATCTGTCATCCCACTTTCAAGGATGGATAAAGCAATTTTGTTGGCCCTAGTCCACCTTTCAAACTCAGCCTTCTCTGTCTTGGTACTTTTGTCGGTCAATGGTGATGGTCTAGGCGTATCTAATGCTATATCAAACTCATTAAGAGTAAGCAATAGGCCAATTTCACGCCTCCATCTTTTGTAGTTACTACCCCCAGTGAGAATAGGAACACTAGCAAGGTTGAGAGTCTTTAGAGGCACTGCAGACATGTCAAAATGAAATCACAAAAAAGAACTAAAAGTTCCTGATTTCAGTCTACAATTACTAAGCACATCACTGTAATGAATCAATTTAGTCATATATACAGACTTTTCAATGAATTCGAAAAGCATATATAGATCAAAACAACCCTACAGTGATGAACACGTTGTATTCTGCAGATTCACAACTCATGGTGTTTTCCAATTCCAACAGATCAAAACAATAAACGAAATAAATCAGTTAATCTCTGTAGAATAATCATGCATAAATTCAAAATTTCAGTTTTGAACTACTATTGAATAAATTAGAGAACACTATATTCTTCACTAATCAATCTCAAGGATCGAATAACTCTTGTCAAGAATTACCTTAAATGCACGATCCAAGAGATCACGCAGCGGAATGTAAAAGTTGAAACATGAATCCAAAAGAGATGTGTTTCCTAGATTATCACTTGGATCTGATTCGAAAAACCGATAAGTCGGATGCAAACCCAAGTGTTGTGTGAAGAATTCCTTTCTTTACAGAATACCAACGGTCAAAATGCCTTTTTTTTTTTTTTTTAACTGAGTCCAAAAACGACGTCGTTTATTATATAGAAAAGCCAACGCAAATTAGTTCCTCAATTGCAGTTCGTGTTCTGTCCAATTGAATTTAATCACAAGATTTATTTTGGCTCTGATACCACATGTTAGAATAACTCAAAGACATCAAAACCTAGATTAGTCTCTTCCTATGAACCGAATTGAATCAAGTGATCAAATCACAACATTAACAAGGATGAAAACAAAATATCGACAGAACATAAAAGAATACTAACCTGCAGACATGCTGCTTGATGAAGAAGCCATCGCAGCACTTACACAACCCTTCTCCTCTCTGCAAATCTCAATGCTTTCCCCAGAATAGGTTATTGGTGCAAAGATGAGAGCGTTAATTTGTGAGAGCAGTGGCTTATGTATATATACTAAGCATATTGATTGCCCTATTACAATCCAATAAGGACTATGAGTTCTATCCATGTGCAAATACAAGAGTTCTCAATATCCTAATCACAATAGGATTACTCCAGCTAACATGACTAAGACTTCTTTTATGATAATGTTAATTATCCCAAAATATATAAGAATCATACTCATACTCTAACACGTTGAAGATGGGATTTGATGAAGTGATGGTCATGAATGATAGCATTCCAAGCTTTGGAGACGCACAAACATCGTAGCAAATCCTCAGGGGAAGCTGTAAAAGGGTTTCAAAGATTAACTCTAGTGGAAAGTCTGACATGGCTGTAACTTGGAAGCCTCTCAGTATAGGGTTTTTAGGGTTAACAAGTCACTTGTGCATTTAGGGTTTAGGGCAGGGCCGTCCATGAGATTTTGGGGACTATGTGCGAAATTTATAAAAATGCCCCTCCTTAAGATAATTTTTTTTTTTTAAAGGTAGAACAATCTATTGACACTAGAAAGCAATCATTTCAATCAAAACAAAGTTTAGCACTTATTGATTGCAAGTTTAAAAATGTCATTATTAATAAGTAAAAAGAGTTACAAACATAACATTCACTAAATAATAAAAAGCAGTTCAATCTTTAACAACCAAATATAAAAAAAAAAAAAAAAAAACTTCAAAACTCTAACTTTAAAGTTTCAATTGAATATATAACATTATTATAAATAAAATTGAAAAAAAAAACCCTTTTTAAGGTGTTCACCTTATTATTAGCACTCAAAATATCTCATTGTACTCTAAATTTTTATATTTAGAAAGGAAAAAGTTTACGCTTATAAGGAGTGCACTATGATATTTTAAAGTGCTAATAAAAGTAATTTTTAAATACAGATTATATATAAATATTAGATGACAAAATTTTTGGGGAACCCTTCAAATTTGGGGCCCTGTTCGATCGCACATTTCGCTCCCCCTCAACGCCCCTTTCGGTTTAGGGTGAAGTGCACACGACGACCCAGTTTTGGATGAAGTAGCCAAATATCCGAAAGCCAAAACGTGAAAATAGCTTAACAGAAATAATAACAGAAAATTTGGGGCCCTATTCGACCGCACATTTCGCTCCCCCTCAACGCCCCATTCGGTTTAGGGTGAAGTGCACACGACGACCCAGTTTTGGACGAAGTAGCCAAATATCCGAAAGCCAAAACGTGAAAATAGCTCAACAGAAATAATAATAAAAAAGTGGGCAATTGTAACAACAAACTCGTTGTAGTATAATGGTAAGTATTCCCGCTAGTCACGCGAGTGACCCGAGTTCGATCCCCGGCAATGGCGATACTTACGTTTCTTTTTTTGTTTACAAGTAATTTAACACTTTCCCACATGAATATAATATAAGGAACTTTAACGAAAATCTCTCGGTACTATTCACTTCTTTTTTTGTTTACAAGTAATTTAACACTTTCCCACATGAATATAATATAAGGAACTTTAACGAAAATCTCTCGGTACTATTCACTTTAACAAAAAAACCACATTTTTACGCTAAAAAGTCAATTATAGTACTATTTACTTTACCCTTTATTTTGTCCTTATCGTTAAAACTTAAAATTTTCAAACATTTTTTATTAGTTTTCCTTATAATATAATTGTGGTACGACATGACAAGTTAGAATCCCAAGAATGAATCCAATTTAGATATGTAACCAAGGGCCTGCTTCCTCATCCTCCTGCTCTCTCAATCATTTACTTTACTGGATTTTGTGAGTAAAAAAAACAATTAATGGCATCCTAGTCATTGGAGGGAATTTATGGGGAAATTAATTTGGAGAAGCTGCCATTGGAAGTCAAATTATGTTTTTAAGCTTTGATTAGTGTATAACATGCAATGGATGAAGGGGTCACCGAATGTGTAGCCAAAGATAAAACAATTAATCAATGATCCAAAACAGGTATAAACAATTAGGCATCCGCGTATACTAGAAAAGTCCTCAAATTTGAACTAGTCCAACCAATTATATATTGTATATAGACTAACAGCATGCCTTGAGTCTGGGCCACTTAATTAAGGATCGACCTTAATATTCTGATTTTACTAGAGTATATTAATTGTTGAGTACTTGAGCATATTTATTTACAATGTTATAGTAGCAACATGTTTTTTAGCTTAAATTTTTATATATCAACTTGAAAATGTTGTTGGTTGACTGACTGTTGAGGCAAAGATTACTATTACTTAATCATCATCGTGACCACCAATCAGGGGGCAGTAGTACTTCTTACATATATATATATATATATATATATATAGAGAGAGAGAGAGAGAGAGAGAGAGAGAGAGAGAGAGAGAGTAACAACCTGTTTCGGAATTTACGGACCAAAAAAGGTATTTTTATATTTTTACTAAGTTTGGAGGATATTTTCTGTAATACCTCAACCCCCATTTATATGTATAATTTCGTTGTTCCCCAAAATGTTTACGAAATTATCAATTAGGTCCATTTTCCTTTACCCATTTGAGCTGCCACGTCGCAGTACCCTATCAACCTTCATGTTCCCTCTGTCACCTATCCCGTAACCCCCATTCTTTCTTCTTCTTCTTTCTCTCTTTGCAATCATTCTCATCCCTCTCTTTCTCATCCTCCCGTAAACCCACACCCACACTCACGCACATGCACACCCCCATCACCAACCCTGTACCTGCAACACCCCCAATCATCATCATCAAACTTCGTCTCTCTCTCTCTCTCCCGTCGCTGCTAGGAGCAATGGAACCCAGGAACTCTCCGGCCGAGATTCCTTCGATTTTCTCCAGTTAGGTAAGCTTTGGGTTTATCTCTTTTCGTTCTAATTGAAGCTTGGGTGTGATTTATTAAGTGTTATACTCGTGATTTCCAAGATGTTGGAACGAGATCGGCTTGGTGGGAAGCACACCCAACTCCGAAAAAATCGTGGGTGTCAAGGATATTCCCGATCACCTCCGGCCGTTTCACGGCTAATAGAAGGTATAAATCTCTTCCCCTCGTCTCACTCTTCAATTTGGTACCTAGATCGGGGTCTAAAACCCTTGTTTTCAGTCAGCCGGAGCTTTAGAAGCTCCGGTGTTCTTCCCCGGTGAAACCAGGCCTTTCAGGCTGTTCCTATAGGTCTCTGGCCTTAGGCCCGTGGTGAGTTAGCCCAAAACCCCAACCTATTCCAATTTATTCTTAATTGTTCTTAAGTCCCAAAGGGCATTTAAGGCCAGTTTCAGTTGAAGGGCTTAAAGCCCAGCCCTCTTTGCAATAAGGCATTCGGGCCGTGTGTGTATGTGTGGGTCTGGGTCCAAGCCCAGACAACCCTAAACCTATCCCAACCCAAAACCTTTGACTTCCAAGCCTTAGGGCCAGGAGGAACTCGGGCCTCAAGCCCGTTAAGCCCATCTTCTTTTTATTAAATTGTTTTCAAAACGCTTAAGGCCCTTGGGCCAATTCTATTGGGGCTCTAAGCCCAAAACCCTAAAAAGCCATCACCCTAAACTTATTTCCCTAAATCCTTTAGATCCAAAACCCTTAGGGCCCTATAGGCCCAACCCAGATCCAAACCCTAAGCCCAGAACCAGTTAACCTTTGACCATTGACTCGGTCAACGGTTAGCGTTGACTTTGACATTGACCGGTCAACGTTGACTTTTCGGGGTTTCGTCTGGGACCTCTTCGAGGCTAATTTCGACGTCCTGGACCCATTTTTGAAGTCTGTTTTCCCAAATTAAATAATTTGAGTAGAGTTTGACTAAATGTAACCTTTATATGATTAGGGACAATTATAGTGGCATTTCCGTCTTCACCAGCAACACGACTTTTCGACGGCGAAGTACTGTGGGTGGACCCCTTCTAAAATTACATGATTTTATAGTTCAATTTGATAAATGAATAGCATGCCTTATGAGTTTATAATTTGATTTTATGTTAAGCATGTTTATTGAATATGTTGATTTTCGTCTTGTTTTTTTGGTGAAGGATTCATTGTTAGCCTATATTGAGCTATATTTTAATATATAGTATTTTCTATAAAAAATCATGAACTGGTAGAATATCCGATGGATGACGATAGGATGCTAGAACATGTTTTCGAAACCCCTCTTTATAGTATAGACGATGGATGACTTTATACTATGAAGTGGTTATTTTTTAGAGGCGTAAATATTTGTGCGTACCTAGTAGACACTATGCCGCCTGGGGCGAATATCTGGTGTTGGCAATTAGGTCGGGAGAGATAATCCCTAGCGAAAGGTTAAGGGACATGAAGACAGGCATTGGGCTGGGAAGGAGTTATCTCTAGCTATGGGCACAGAGACTTAGGTGCAGGCATTAGGCCGGGAGTATTATTATTCAGTGATCCTACTAGCAGAACACCGCGTTTACGAGATGATACCCGCGATGATTTATATGATGTTTTTCCATGTTATACTCGTTGAGATGTTTTATGGTATGCTAGAGTTTCAGAAAACCTATTAATTATTATGCTAGTAGTTTTCATTATATATAAACCTGGGGGTTAGTATCTTGATAATTGTTTTATTATTATTATTATTATTATTATTATTATATGAACTTGGTCTACTCACCCTTGTTTTGCTCTCCCTTTCAGGATTTAGAATCGAGACATACGATTTCGACGTCAATGCTTTCGCATTGGCATATTCAAGTCCTCTTGGTGTAGGACCCACATCCTCTTATTGATTCAATTTTATATTAATTCTTTTAGAGCTCTAGTTAATTGTATGCCCTTAACACGTTCCTAAATTATTAACTCATTGTATTTAAATTCCTAACTCTTATTTGCTTCTTACTCTTAGCTTTTGTATCAATTAATGGCTTTCGTCACCCCTGGGTGTCGGCCAGCACGTGTCTATCCTAATATTCGGGGAATATCAGGGTCGGGACGTGTCATTTTCTTTTTTAAAATGATTTTTAGTTCTTAAATGGTGTGCCCGGTTTTGTGTCCCCGGTTTCCCCCTTCCTGTGGACTCATCTCTCTCCCTCACTTTTATCTCCTCTCTCTCTCTCTCCCGAAACTCTCTATGCAACTCTCTCACTTCTCTGCGCTGTCCCCATTTTCTTTGAAAACAACACACACACACACACACACACACACACAATTCTCTCTCTATCTTCCTATCACTTTCTCTCCCTTTCTTTCTTCCCGTTCCACACCCCCGAGGTATCCCTCTCCTCTGCAACCCATCCTCATCCTCATTCCCGAGCTTAACAACATTAGCAACCCTCCAAAGTGACGCAAGGACCTCGTGAACCCGTGGCTAGAAGCCTTGTACCCCAACAATGACGTTGTCACTGTTCATTATCTTCACCGACGTATTTCTTGATTTCCCAACGAAGGTAAGCCTCGAAATTGGTCCCTATCATTGTAGATCATGTCTAGGTTGATGGTTAGTAAGTTTTTGGATGGTTTTGGTGGTGTAGGAACTCGAAAAAACTCAAAGAAAGTCACTGTGCAAATCTGGAAATTTCCAGGCTGTGGTCATTTGGCCATATTTTCTGGCCAACTTCGGCCACTACTCGGTCCCCACTTAGTATGAATCTCTTCTCCACATTCCTAACTACATTTTGGCTTTTGAATCACTCAATTTAGTTAAGAATCAAAGAAGTTACAAAGCTTTGAAAATTGCCCAAACCTTCGATCAAAAAACCCAATTTTCAAACGAGCACCGCCCCTTTCGAGGAGTTTTCCAGCCAAACAACGATGAGTTGGTCTGTGTTCAGGGTATCAATCTCTTCATCTTGTCGAGAACTACAACTTTGGATCACTTGATTTGGTTGAGTAATGAAGAAGTTATGAGCATTTGAAAATGTGCCAAAAACCGGCCAAATCCTTGGCCTGAAATCGGGTCACCTTAACCCAAAACCTTTTAAACCCTTTTCAAAAACCCAGCTGAAACAATTGGGCTATGTAGTCGGCCCAAACCCAAAACCTAATCCCCTAACCTAGCCTAACCCAAGCCCCATTGTAGATATCGAAATTTCGGTGAAATAAATGTTGATCAATAATTAAAATTTCAACGTTCATGTGTCATATATATTTTACACATAGCATGTGACTCAACAAAAAATCAAGAATCATCAGAAAAGCCATCAAACATGACACGTGTCAACACTTGGCAGAAATGATTTATTTAATCTGATTATTTAAATCCAAAAAATCAAGTTTTGGAATTCTATAAATAGGAAGCCAAGGCATTCATTTTGGGGGGGAATTCACATACATTTTCTCTACTTCCAAATTAGAAGAGAATTCATACCACACCAAAGCCTTGAAGCCTTGAAATGCTAAAGCTCTCAAGCAAATCCCGAAGAATCAAGAAAGCCCTCTTCGTTCTTTGTCAAAATCCTCCTTCAAGATCAAGCCCCAACGACCCTTGAAGAAACTTCCACTAATTCAAGATCAAGCCCCGACGGTCCTTGAAGAAAGTGTTCATCATTCATCATCCGTTCATCCTAAAGATCAAGCCCCGACGGCCCTTTGGATCAACAACATCAAATCTACCCATTACAAAGATAGAATCAGAGGCTAAGTTTGTAGAAGAGATTGTAACCCTTAAATCATTAATACAAAATATTATTTTGTACACGTGTTCTTGTCTCGTTCATCGCAGGAATTCCCCGTGTTTACAAATTTAGCACGCCCAGTGGGACCATTCTCTACCTCTCATCTCTATCTTTGAATCCGCAAAAAAGCATAAATGGCATCAAAGAAGGCTCAAGTTGTTCTCGCGGCCAATGTAAGGAACAAGAACGTCATCATCGCAAGCGGTGTCACTTCGAGCGTCACAACTCTAAGCAGGGCAAGAGCTCTTCTGCCGCCTCTTCCACCCCTGCATAAACTCCGCCAAAGGAACAAGAGCATCCGAGGCATGAACCTGTGATCACCCTGGCCTCGCTAAGGGCGCCAAGGAAGGAAAGCCCAAGGAAGTACTCTAGTTCCATGCTTTCCGATGCTGACTCAAGCGGCAGCTCAGCCATGCAAGTCATGACTACTGGAGCGACTTCAATCGATGAGCAGCTGGCTCATATGAATGAAGCAATCGTAAGGCTAACACGGATTGTGAAAGAAAAAGACCAGTAAATCGCCACACTCGTCAACCAACTAGATGCGAAGCCATGTGAAAGTCGAGCAAGGGGATGATCCAGTAAAGAAGGAAAACGACGAGGATGAGGAGCCTCATACAGAGAAAGTCGAAGAAAAACTAAAGCTAGACCAATCGGCGACACTCATGGGATTTCTCTCTATCCAGCAGCTGCAGGAGATGATCGCCAGTACCATCAAGACACAGTAAGAAGGAAGTTCACATGACTCCGTACTATACTCAAAACCCTACTCCAAGAAAATTGATGCTTTGAAGATGCCGAGGGGTTATCAGCCACCAAAGTTTATGCAGTTCGATGGAAAGGGAAACCGGAAACAACATGTCGCCCATTTCATTGAAACTTGCAACAATGCTGGAATAAAGGGAGATTACCTCGCCAAACAGTTTGTACGCTCACTGAAAGTAAATGCCTTTGAGTGGTACATGGACCTAGAGCCTGAGTCCATCAACAGCTGGGAGCAATTGGAAAGGGAATTCCTCAACTACTTTTACAGCACCCGCCGCACTGTGAGCATGCTAGAGCCGACAAACACGAAGTAATGGAGGGATGAGCCAGTCATGGACTACATCAACCGATGGCGCAATCTAAGCCTCGACTGCAAGGACAGGCTATCGGAGATCTCTTCAATCGAGATGTGTGTCCAAGGCATGCAATGGGGGTTACACTATATCCTTCAAGTCATCAAACCACGAACCTTTGAAGAATTAGCCACTCGTGCCCATGACATAGAGTTAAGCATTGCTCATCATGAAAAAAAAGAGCCAATCACAAACTTTAAGAAGGACAAGGTGTTTGCCCTAAATGTAGATAAAACTGGGAAGAAGCCCGTCAAGAAAGTTTTTACTGTCAACACTGCGCCGCACCCAAGACAGGTACAAAAGCACCTTGAAGGAATTGGAGCAGAAGTCGTACCCTTTTCCTGACTCAAACATGGATGCAATATTAAAAGACTTGCTGGAAAAGAAGGTGATTGAGTTACCAGAATGCAAGCGCCCTGAAGAAATCAATCGCGTGAACGATCCTAGGTACTGCAAGTACCATCGTATCGTGAGCCATCCTGTTGGCAAGTGCTTCATTCTCAAATAACTCATTATGAAGCTAGCGCAACAAGGGAAAATCGAGCTCGAGCTCGACTTCGAAGACACGGCCGCAACACATACTACTACAATTGCATTTGGATCATTCGATCCCGTGCCTCTCCAAGCGACACCTGACCATTCTTATCAATGTTCAAGTTACACAAAACCTTCTGCGCAACCATCGCCGGGGCAAACGAACAAGATGCACATACCGATGATGAAGAAGGATGGACATTGGTGACCTACAAAAAAACAAGTAAACCAAAACCACAAGCCACAAGACCAAAGGTGGAACAAAGGAGAAAGCACCGTTGCCGCAACAGTAGGAAACCCAAAAGGAATGTAAAAACTGCTAAGCCAACTTATGCTAGGGAATCTATGAAGTAAGAGCCACGCATTCCTATCTCCTTGCACGAGTACTTCCCAGAGGATTTCTTCCAACAGTGCACTATCGCTACATGTCACATGGTCGAAGTAGAAATGGAAGAGCCATCAAAAGGCAAAGTTATCAGCACTGAGGGAGAAAAAACTTTCACGCTCAAAGAAGGTCTGCCAACACACTTTAGCATCGAGGAAACGTTACAATCACCAAAGAAGATGCGAAGAGAACTGGCAGCAGTCTTGGCAAGTCCTGACGATCACGAAGTGCAAGAAAGCAAGAACGAAGTCTTGAAGGTTCGACCATATGAATGTGCCACATGCTGTGCCATCGAGGACCCAATCTACTTCACCGACGAAGACTTACTGCTAGGATCCAAGCCTCACAACCATCATCTCTTCGTTTCTAGGTACGTAAGGGAGCACAAAGTCAACCGCATGCTTGTGGATGGTGGATCAACCATAAACATCATGCCAAAGTCAACAATGACTACAATCGGCATCAAGGTGGATGAACTGTCCCTAAGTCGTCTACTAATCCAAGGTTTAATCAAAGAGGACAAAGAGCGATGGGCATGATCTGAGTGGAGATGACTATTGGTGAACTCAAATCAAGTATGATATTCCACGTGATTGATGCAAGAATTTCCTACGGCTTGCTCTTAGGAAGGCCTTGGATCCATGCGAATGGAGTAGTACCGTCCACTCTTCACCAATGCTTAAAATTCTACCGAGAAGGAGTAAAGGTGGTATATGGTGACACCAAACCATTCACTGAAGCCGAATCACATTTCGCAGACGCCAAGTTCTACATGGATGAAGACATGGTGCCCGAAGCTCTTCTAAAATAGATCAAATCCACGGGCAAAGCAACACCTAAAAAGTAGGAGTGGCAAGCCATGCCCAAAAAGCAAGAAGAAGAAGCTATGCCGTCTTCAAGTAAGAACGATGATGAGCTTGCTAAACCTGCAACAACTAAAAGGAGCAATATACCCTCAAATGGACCAAACACACCCGTCTTCCGATACATCCCAATGTCGAGAAGAAAGAATGGTCAATCTCCGTTCGAAACTAGAGCAAGCAAAGCTGATGCACAGCAGCACAGGGATAATGTAAAGTTGCTCAAGACAAATGCACTTTTTCCTCTGACACGGCTAGGCGACGCTAAGGTTGCAAGACTACCACAAGGCCTCATAAAAGCTCTACCAAAGGGGATGGAACCAAGCTTTCTCCTAACCAAGAGGACCGAAGAAGGTTTTGATCAAAACGCCTATAAACTCATGTCGAAAGCTGGGTACGACTTCGCTTCTTCTTCGAATCTTGGAAAGAATGTTTCAAACACCGTCAACAATAAAGAACGTGACCTCACGGAGACCCAAAAGAAGTTGAAGAAGCATGGTTACAGAGTTAACAATAACAAAGCTGGACTTGGCTTCACACCAAATGCACCCGTGAAGATTTCAAGCAAAGCGAAAAATGCTAGCACCCAACACATCAGTGTGAGCATTGAACAAGATTAAGCGGAGCCTAAATCCGCCCCTCGGACGTCAGTCTTTGATAGGATGAATCGTTCAAGACCTAGAACATCAACACTTAATCGTATTGGTGGTCAAAACCGAACCTCTGTCTTCAAGAGGCTTAACATGCCAACATCTCAAAGCTCTGTTTTTGAAAGGTTGTCAAAACCTAAGAAGCAAAGCAACATGGCTAGCTCTCCTCCTCATCGGTCAGCTTTGGATAGGCTTGAAGAAACCAAGAAGCCTTCTAGAAAGAGGAAGACAACGCCAAATGAAGAAAAGCTCGACAGTCTAGCAGGAAAAGATGATGTTCAAAGCTTGATTCCTTCAAGGATGAAGCGCCAAGCAACTTTAGAGGTTGACACAAAAGGACCACTGAAGGTAAAAAGGCGCACCATCATCTACACCAACCAATCTTCGTGCCAACAAACCCAAGAGAACGGCACTGAAAATGAGGCCCAAGAAGACAAAGAAGACGAAATCCCAAAAAAAGACGTCACTTCTGGCTCTGTCAACTCAAAATCTTCATCGCAATCGCTGAGGGCATGCTCTAAAACCATGGCAGTCAAGCCGAGTGAAGTTGAAGGATGGACTCATGTCACTCCAAAGAAACTACACAAGAAGCATATGTCTTCTCCACAAGTGCACCAATCGGAAAATGGGCAAAACAGCTTTCACCAACCTCCAAAGCAATGTGAAAGTGTTGAAGATCAGGAAATTTCGACACAAAGATCGACCATGCGTGATCTCTTCTTCCTCAGAAAATTATTCAGCCACTCGGTCAAGGCTCCTTGCAATAAAGATTGCAAGGAACGCCTCTCCAGGTAGCAACCATCTCTTCCACAAGTTCACCATTGGGAAAGGGGGCAAAACAGCTCATGTCAACCTCCAGAATAATGTGAAAGTGTTGGAGATAATGAAACTTTGACACGAAGATCATCCATCCCCATCGCGATGCGTGACCTCTTCCCAGAAGACTTCTTCAACTACTTAGTCAAGGCTCCTTGCTATGAAGATTGCGAGGGACTCTCCCAGATCGCTTGACAAACTAACACGACAGCTCCTCGCCTGCATGAGCCTAAACTGTACATGGCACCAATGCTCCTTATTCGCACGAGCCTAAACTGCATGAACCAAAGCTCCTAGCCCGCAAGAGCATAAATTGTGTACTGCAAAACCATCATCAAAATCACTGTTAAAACCATCACTCATTTGAACTACGTTTTGACTTGATCTCTTCTTCGAAGGGTACGTAGGCAACTCGAACATTTAACTTCGAGTTCAGTCACATCAAATTAAAAAAAAAAAATATATATATATATATATATTTAAATGTTTTACTAATGAAAGTCAATTTCATTACCAAAAATAAATAATATATATATATATATATATATATACATAAATAAAATAAAGAAAACAAATGTATACATGTTAGAGCGGGTCTTTCTACACTTAAGACCCATGCCAAACCAAAGAAAACAGAAGTCAAGATCCTAAAAAAGATGAACCCAAATGCCAGGCCCATCCCTTGTCAAACACACAATCGTTTTGAGCTTGTTGTGCAAAGAGCTTTGCTTTTTCTCCTTCCAGGCCCATGCTCGGCTCTCAAAGCCCAATCCATGTTTTCTCCTCCATCCATGCCTTCAACTTGTAGCTCACCACACACCTCAGGCCTGCCCTTCAATACACAGGCCACAGCCCATTCTTCCAGCCCACGTTCCTCTTCAACGTCTTCACCAAAAAAAAAAAAAGACCTCCAGATAGCATAGAATGAAGAAACCCACTCTCAGCAATCCCTTGGGCCGCGCAGCCAGCGACGGACAAGCAGTCTCTGAGAATAGCCATCGCCATCTCTCTTCTCTATCAAAATTTCTCCAAGATTAAGTTTGTCCCCCAGAACTTCTTCCTCCTTTACAATTTGATCAGGTTCACCGCCCGCATCTCCTTCAACATGACTTGCTGCGACACCGACTGCTCTGCCTCATTGTCGAGAAGCTGCCGCTGACAAGGAGCTTGGACATGGCTTTAAGGATGTTCATAGGAGCAATGAGGTTGCCAAGGTAGTTAATGGGTATGGTGACAGCCGTGACAGATGTGAATAAAGTGGTATAGCCAACCAAGGGCGACAGAGATTTGCTGAGGATATTCTCTCGGTCAGAGCTCTGCAAAGCCTTCAAAGAAAATGGTAGATCTGATTTCGTCTTCTCTTGTCCACTTTCATGTCCTTCCGCGACTCAGATCAAGCTCATCGAAATCTTCCATCTGCACATCATCCGCTTCTTACTCACCCAAAGTTACAATTTGCAGTTTTAGAGATTTGGCCAGCTTCAGAGCATAATTAACCATTGTTGGTTTCTCGTCAAATAGATTGTACAATTGAAGCATGAAGTTCGCATCCAAGGCCTCGTCCGGTTCCAATTGGAAGCACGACTCGTCAAGCTCATTTGCTGGAGTCAGAATCAATTCGAACTCGAAGTGTAGCTCCAGAAGCTTTGCGAACTCTTGGAGTTGATTTCCAATGGTGAATAATGAGGTCAACAGAGAAATACCCAAGATCACAAGCTTCCTGAATTCAGAAGATGTGAAAACGTGAGTAATGGCGATGGTCTGCATTATCGAAATCAGGTACTTCGGGTGGAAAGGGGGGCCGTTGATGCGATGCTAGATGAGGGTTTTGATTAAGAAGCTTATGGATTTGCAGAGGTCGAAGCACGGCGACGATTTGATGAGGGATATCGTGAGGGTCTTCTGATGCTTCCAACTGACAAGGCTCTTCTATATGACCCTGTCTTCCGTCCTTTTATGAAAAGATATGTTGCGGGTGTGATGATTGAATTCGTTGATCGAACGGAGGAGGCGGAGTCTGTGGCTGTGCTCAGTGGTGGTGTTTGGTGGTGTTAGTGGTGGAGCTTCTTCTTCTGTCTCCTCACCTCCTTCTTCGGCCCTCAGCACACTTCCCCCGATGCTCCAAATATCTGCTTCATCTTCTGAGTTCAGCCCTCATTCTTAGCATCCACCAACTTCAGTGACCGCCGTCAAACGACTAGCCGGTCATGAAGCTCGACGCCTTACATTTTGCCTCAAGCTCCAGTTGCTTCTGCACCTCCGTCATGGCTGCTGCCTTTGAATGTGATCAACAAAACCAAAGTTTATCAACTCACAACCAAAGACCTCCCCCGTCTTCTTGCCTCTGCTACTGCATTTGAATCGGAGAAGAACTTCAACGACCGCTGTCAAACGACTAACCGATCGTGAAACTCGACGCTTTGCACCACCTCAGTACCTCTAACTTCACCTTTCCGGCTGTAGGTGGCCGCATTTCATCCGATGCAGCGCATATATATATATATATATAAATCATAAAAAATAAATAAATAAAATTGGTGCAGTAACTGTGCAAATGATGGTCTCCAGAGAAGCAAATGAAAATGGCCCGCATGCGGAGAATGCAGTACAGCGAGGAAGCCCACTGAGGAATCCAGCCATGCCATCTTCAAGCCACTATTCACAAGTGCATGCTACTATTAGCAAGTCAAGAATGAAAAGGGAAATAGGTCGTGGCGACAGAATGATGCTTCTAGTCACCATCTAAAAGGAAATGGTGCACTAGTCACCATCTAAAAGGAAATGGGTGCATGAGGCACCGTCTAAAAAAAATTAAAAAAAAAAGAAGTAACACATCTTAGTCAAATATATATTTTAGCACAACATATTGGATAAAATAAAGCATGTCCATTGATATCTCAGAGAAATTACAAGTGCGTAAAAAAAAAGGAAAAGAAAAGCAAAAGAAAAAAAAGAGGGAGCCTTCACAAAGGTCACTTATGTGAAGCCTCAGTACTTAAACCTTTGTACTCAGCGGAATCCTAGAAGAGGGAGGCATTGAAGATATATTATTTTGCGGAATCCAGATGACGAAGGCAAAAAGTACGTCTGGAATGCATCCACAAACTTCCGATGGTCATTTTGAATCCAACCTTCGGAGTCCAGCAACTGATTAAGCTTACTCTTCATGCCCAACGAATAACTATTTGCAAGCACATGCAACTCTCTATTCTCGAGCTTGAGCTGTCTGATCTCTTGATTAAGAGCTACCACATCGGCTGTTAATGATTCAACTTGGCGAGTTCGAACAAGTAAGCGTTAACCCGTGTTGGAAACAGAGTTCGCACATTGGACACTGAGAGCCTGGGAATCTTGAACAGCTAACTCATCGGACCGTCATGAAAGTATCCTATTATCTCTAGGAGTGATGAGATTCCTAGCTACAACCGCAGCCGTTGTTGCATCCCTCATCACAGAGTCTTCAACTGTAAGAGAGCCATTAGAAGAAAAGAAGGACGAGCGCCATATATTACCCTGATGCGATGCACTTGTGTCACTGCTGAGACTCAAATCTAAGCAAATGTTAGACAGGTTAACCATTTCCAAAAAGATGGTAAAAGAAAAGGGTTAGGGTGAGTAAAATCTCATAAATACAGCAAAGACAATTTTCAAGGGCGGGCAATCTTCAAAGTGTGCATGTTGAATACAATTGACACCTCTTTAAAAAGAAGAAGCAACACAACCATTTGTTCAAAAAAAAAATCGAAGAGACACCACTTTTCGAATTTCAAAACCCAGATTTTCCTACGTAAAGTCCATCAACACTTTTCAGACGCAGTCTCAGCTTTCGGCTATCACGTGCAACTTTGTCAGAGATCACTGACAAAGTTGAAAACATGTGAAGTCCATTATTCCAACTACCACACTTTTGGTCGACAAGCGTGGGTGACAAGGCCACATCCACACTGTCACTTGCTATCAGGAAATCACCATATAATTCAACCTCCATCAAGGCACACATCCAAAATGCTTGACTCTTCTCCCTTGCCGAATGCATTTGCAACCAACCCTTCAACATACTCAGTTTTCTTCCTCCTTGAAAATATAAACGCATGACTCTTCTTCCTTGCCAAGAATACATCTGCAACTAAAACCTCTCAACATACTCAGTTTTCTTCCTCCTTGGAAATACCTCTTCAACCAAGTCACACAAGAACAAAGGTATCTCATATCACTGGGGTTGAGAGTAAGAGTATCTCATATCATGCTTTCTCCCTATCCTTTTCTTTGTCCTCCCTCTTCACTGCAGGACAATGAGAAAGAGAGCAATCAACCGGCACTTGGAGTCAACCTTCCGATTTGGAACCGACTGCTTGGAAACCCCTTCCCTGGTTGCTTACCTAGCATTGCCTTCAACTTATCTTCAACCATTGATGTACTTCCAAGGAAGACACCACATATGCCTGGAAAACAGATGATGCAAGTGAAGATGGTACATCGAAGCATGTGGAGACAAGCGCAACAAAATACGTGCTGGTTCATCCGCTACTTCTTAAAAAGCAAGAGTATCTCACATCATGCAATCTCTCTGTCCTTTCCTTTGTCCTTGTTCTTACCTGCAAAGACAAGGATAAAGAAAACAATATGTCAGAACCTCCACTCAAGCTCCTGATAAGGAACCGACTGCCTGGAACCTTTCTGATTGCTCACCCAGCACTGCTCTCAAAGTACCCATTGTCTCAAGATCTTATGCTTCCAAAGAAGATACCACATCCGCCTGGAGAACAGAAAAGGCAAGTGAAAATGATGTATCAAAGTATGTGGAGACAAGCGCAACAAATACATATGCTGATCATCCGATACTTCTTCAAAAGTAAAAGTATCTCATATCATCAGGGTCGAAAGCAAAGGTATCTCATATCATGCTTTTCCCCTATCATTTCCTTTGCCCTTACTCTTGCCTGCAGAACAAAGAGAAAGGAAGCAATCAGTCGAAGCCTGAAATTAAACGTCCGATCAGGAACTGATTGCCTGGAACCTTTGCCTGGTTGCTTACCTAGCATTGCTCTTGAGTGATCATCTTCAACTGTTGACGGGTCTCGAATTTCCTCAGCAAATACTTCAAGACAGTTGATATGGTGCTGGCTCTTTACACTAAAGCTGCCAAGCATGGATAAGTGGCTGAAAAGTGATGCTCTGAAGGACCATTTAAAGGCAAATGTTTGCGCACCACTCCGGCTACGCAAAAGAAACAAGCAGAGAAGAATACAGCACGATGAGCTGGAACAAATCGTTATGGCAGGACACCATTCTCAGCAAAACTGCATAATCCAGACGGAGGAGTCTAAGTCAAATCCAAGCCCACCATTGTTGCTATAATCAAAGAGCTCGAAAAGCTTCAACAACCTTTCGTTGGTACTGTCGCCGAAGAGCAAAATCTCGACAACCCTTGAAGATCATACCGTTAACCAAACTGCTCAGGGTTCATATGAAAATGCTGCAAACTTCCTTGATCTTTCAAAGCAAATTCTTTGCAACATCTGACCTTATCCCCTGATCTTCTTCAATATGAATGAAAAAAAAAATTGAACAAAGAAACAAGCCATCACCTCCCCCTCATGCATACCTGCCAGGTGTTCAAACCCTGAAAACTACTCAAGATCAATCCCCAACGGCCCTTGAAGAAATCACAAGTCTGATTCAAGATCAAGTATCCACCACCCTTGAATCAAATCCAGTTCAAGATTAAGTCTGTGGAAAGTCCTTTGGAGGAAACCAAAAAACCCTCTAACCTAGTTCAAGATCAAAGTTGTGGAAAGTCAACAAGCGCAACAAAATACGTGCCAATTCATCCATTACCAAAGCCAAAGATCACCTATCACATGAAGCTCCTTGTGGTCCAAATTTCATCCAAGATCAAGCCTCAACGGCCCTTGAAGAAATTTCAAACAAAATTCAAGAACAAGCTTCAACGGCACTTGAAGAAACACCCAGCCCAATTCAAGATCAAGCCTCAACGGCCCTTGGATCGACACCTACATTAAGGGACTTCAAAACACATCTTTTACACGTGACAAGCACATGTATGCGACGCGCCTTGAAGTGGGGGCATTTGTAGACATCGAAATTTCGGTGAAATAAATGTTGATCAATAATTAAAATTTCAATGTTCACGTGTCACATAAATTTTACACATAGCATGTGACTCAACAAAAAATCGAGAATCATCAGAAAAGCCATCAAACATGACACGTGTCAACACTTGACAAAAATGATTTATTTCATCTGATTATTTAAATCCAAAAAATCAAGTTTTGGAATTCTATAAATAGGAAGCCAAGGCATTCATTTTGGGGGGAATTCACATACATTTTCTCTACTTCCAAATTAGAAGAGAATTCATACCACACCAAAGCCTTGAAGCCTCGAAATTCTAAAGCTCTCAAGCAAATCCCGAAGAATCAAGAAAGCCCTCTTTGTTCTTCGTCAAAATCCTCCTTCAAGATCAAGCCCCAACGGCCCTTGAAGAAACTTCCACTAATTCAAGATCAAGCCCCGACGGCCCTTTGGATCAACAACATCAAATCTACCCATTACAAAGATAGAATCAGATGCTAAATTTGTAGAAGAGATTGTAACCCTTAAATCATTAATACAAAATATTATTTTGTACACGTGTTTACACCCATTTCATTCATCGCACAAATTCCCGTGTTTACACCCATTTCTATTAACCCAAGCCTTGCGGCCCAAATGACCCAAACCCTTTGAACCTAGGGCCTTCGGCCCACTAAACCCTTTAACCTAAACCTAACCCTAAGCCCAACCCGGTGGAATATTCCATGGAAAAATACCCGGGACCCTTCTAAGGGTAATTTGACGTCCTGAACCCGTTTCCGACGTCCGTTTTTCCAAATTCAATTGTTATAATATAGTTTTAATAATTGGACCCTTTATGTGCTTAAGGGCAATTATTGTGGTGTTTCCGTGTTCGCTAGTTTGCGTGGCTCTTCAGCGGCTAAATATCTGTGAGTGGACCCCTTCTAAAAATGCATGTTTTAATAGTAGAAATGCATGCATGGAAAAGCATGATTTACAATTATGTACTATGAAACGCTTTGAGATAACATGCTTACTGAAGCTATTTTGAATTATTAGTATTTTTCCTATAACCCGTGTTCTTATAAAATATCTGATGGATGACGAAATGATATTTAGAACATGTTTAGAACACCTCTTTATAGTATAGATGATGGATGACTTTATACTATGAAGTTGTTTTTCAAATGTATATATGTTCAATGGTTTTGTACTTACCTAGTGGTCCCTATTCCGCTACAGGACAAAGGGATAGATTATGGTCCGTCCCGGGCGATTGTTATGGTGTTGGCATAGGGCCTGAAGTGTTTTTCCTCTGGCTATTAGCACAGGGACAGGGAACCGGCATGGGGCCTGGAGAGTTATCGGACATTCACTAGTTATTATTATATATACAAGTTATGATTTGAGACATTGCACGACATGCTAGGTTTCGGAAAACCTATGTTTATCATGATATATGTGTGTTTTCATAAAACCTGGGAGTTAGTACGTTGATAACTGTTTTAGTGTGTGTGTATATATATATATATATATATCAACTTGGTCCACTCATGTTTGTTTTGTGCCCCCTTCAGGATTTAGAATCGAGGCATACAATCCCGACGTCAAGGCACTTCTACATCGGTATCTTCGAGTCCTCTCGGTGTAGGACCCACTCCTTTGTTCATTCAATTTTATATTAATTATTTAAGCGTTCTAGATTAGTTGTGTGCTCTGAACAAGTTCCTGAAATGCATATTCATTATTTATATATTTATAAGTCTTATCTATCCCTTGTTTTCAGCATTTGCACTCAATAAATGGCTTTCGTCACCCTTGAGTGTCAGCCAGCACGTGCCTATCCTGGTATTCAGGGAATATCGAGATCGGGGGGTGTCAGAGAGAGAGAGATTGTATATTTTCTGTTCATCAAATTATTCACGAGTACTCTCTATCCGTCTCCAAGCTTTAGTAAATCTCCAAACGTCACATGTTACGCCATAATCCCAGACAGTGACATGCAATGAAAAGAATCAACATGTACAACTGCTATAACTAATTAAGATCACCAATATTAATTAAAACTTGATTAGGAAAGAGAGACCAATTGATCATAATTTTAATCCTCCAAATTAACAAGGATAAATACACAAGCAAGTATTTTCTATTGCAAAAGTCGGCTTTGCCGTAAATGGATGATCATTGATGCATAAAGAAGGCATCTTCTACCACCATAATTAAAATAAAATTTTGTTATTCTTAATTAGCATATATATGGCAATAAACTAGCCACACTGGAAGTTCATTGGTGTAGGGTTGTGGTGAAGCCGGTGGTGGATGACAGGGTTTTAGGTGGCGCTAGAGAGGAAAAGTGGGTTGAGAAGGTGGCAATAGCTGCCAGCTTTGGTTGTTTGTGGGGGTGGAGGTTGAGGGATGACGTTGAGTCTTTGGTTGTTGTGGCTAAAGCCAAAAGAGAGCTGGCAATGAGCTTCGAAGTGGCTGACTTGGTTGGTGGCTGTATTACCTCACTGTGACTATTGGTATGGTTAGGGTGGTAAGGGGTCTTGTGTGGCTTTCCATTGTTATGTAGAAGGACAGAAGCCAAACTTAGTAACGTTTGCAGAGAAGATCATGATCGTCAAGACAAAAAGGTTTAAATCTTATAATCTCATCTACTTAATTGATTATCGAACACAAAACTTCAAGTTCAAGAATAAATGTTCTGAGCCATCTGAGCTATAGATCCCTTATCTTGTTCGTTTCATACTTCATTTTGTCTTGTTGGGTAGCTGTTCCAAAATTTAATTTAATTTTTCTTTTCTTTGGATCAACTTGTACCCTATTTTTAAAGCCAACGTACAACTGTATCTTAATTATTTACTTGTATTATTCTTGGCAAGATGTGCATTTATATATTATCAAATCAGCTGATAATGAAGATCAACATTGTTGGTAACTTTGTATTGGTTCCTTTACAATGTAAAAACAAACAATTGGTGCATTAAGTTGAGAATATGAGAAGTACCATGATCAAGTAAAATGGTATCTTCTTAAGTACAAATACAGCGACAGGTTGATATATACCAATCATAACACGGCTCATTGCAAGATGGAGTCTCTGATTTCACAGATCATAACTTGAGCAAGAAGTATTGTACAATATTAACCAAAGAGTTAAAATTCTTCCGTTGTGGAACTTACCTGGCTGACACGAAATATCTCATCTTACTTCTCACGTAAGTTATATAACATGAACAGTGAGATAAACACAATGGGTATAACCCTGTGCTAGCATGTGTTTTTCTGTCGTTACTGATCTTCTTCTGTAAATATATATAATCAATCACAGCTAATGCAAGGTTAATTGACCCTTTATTTTATTGAACAATCGATATTATCTACACTAGGGGGGGTGGGTTTGGCCTCACAATGGGCTAGCAATAATATGATTCAAATTCGCCTTTAGCTAGAATCGAACCTAAGACTTCTCACTTACCAGTGAAGAGGAATACCACTATTAATTGACCTAATTGGAGTTAAAAAGTTTTCTTCCGAATTTCCAATTCCATGATATTACCGAAAATGCTGGATTAAAAAGGATCAAAGTCTATAGTAATCTTCTCCAACTGAAAAAACTACAGACAGTAATCTAATAATACGTTACTGCTTTTAGGTTTTTACTTTCCTATCCAACCCTTTTATTTGTCATGTTTCTGAGTTTTGTCTTTAACTCCCCGTACTCATCCAAGTGATTCCACATCTTCTTCCCTTAATTAAATCCCTTCGTTTAACAACCTTGTAATCTTGCGCAGAATATTTTCATTAAATATGGTGATTGGCAGTGACATTTGTTTAACTTTTAGCTCAAATTGAGGGTTAAATACAGGTTTTTGGCATTTCATGACTTCTACCTTTGTTGAATATATCGAAATTATGTCACTATCATGGTTGCATTCCTCGCCTTAAAATGTGCTTTAGTACCCATGCTTGTGATCGTTGTTATCAACCAAACATACAAATTGATATAGATATATTCATCGATACAAATCTGAATAATACTATTGTCATGTTCTCTTAAACTCTGAGAATATATCTGGTGAATTTGTTTGTGCATTACCCTTATCCGACATGGCGAATGCATTCTTCTCCTTCACACCCTTTGATTTTGGAGTCCTCGGTGGCGGTGGTGGTTTGACTCCACAGCTTGAAGATTATGAGAAGGAAGATCGGGAGTTCAAAGGGAAGCCAGACCATTTGTTTGGGATACAAGAATTAGGGTTGGGAGAGAGGGAAAAATTATCTCATTTGTCCAAAGATCAACAACAATCCAAGGCAAGTTATTTGATGATGGATAATTTCAGTTTCGATACAGTTTGTTCCAAACATGATCTCCAACGATCCAACAGCAAGTCCGAGAAAGGACGAGTTCATGTTTCCAAAGATCACGCCCACCCCCACTACCAACAACAAAACCAACATTACCAATAACAATCCAAGTCAAATTACTCTGATTTGGATAATTTCATCTTTGACCCTTCCTTCCCATCCACGCAACCGATCCAGGATGCGGGAAATCAGCTCATGTACAGCCAAATCGGAGGATCAGACATTGCGGAAACCAACAAGCAACTGCCCCATCAGTCTTCCTTAGCTGCGTTGGACCTCCTAAACAACTACGGCAGTGCGTTCAAGAAGCTGAGGGGAGACAGATTAAGCAACAGATGCACTGAAGTTGAAGCCTCCTCGTATTCGATCCAACAAAAACTGTCAACTGAGGAGATCATGAGGGTTGCCGGAGCACGGTATGTGCAAATCTCTAATCAAGGATATGGCGATTTTTTAATGCCTTTGCACCCGTTTGGCTACGCGCTTTCCGGTTTATCTGAAGAGGAAACGAAAGATGTGGAGCTTGCTCACATCCTTTTAGCTGCAGCAGAGAAGGTAGGCTACCAACAATTCGAGCGCGCAAACCGCCTGCTTCTTCATTGCGAAGTTGACGCCTCCTTCAAGGTCAACGGTGTTCAGAGGTTTGTTTTCTATTTCACCGAGGCGCTTAGTGAGAGAATAAAAAAGGAAACTGGGAACAGCATGTATAAGGGGAATCAGATGTCTACGTATAGTCTTGGACTAGGCACAAGCCTTTCATTTCTTGCATGTTGCCAAGATATCCCTTTTATTCCAGTAATGAAGCTCCCAGCAATCCAAGTAATACTTGTAAACGTTGCCTTGGAAAGTAAGGTTCTTTTGATTGATCTCGAAATCAGAAGTGGAGTGCAATGGACAGGGCTGATGGAAGTGCTTGCAGAGCGCGAGGAGTGCCACATTGAGCTCCTTACAATAACCGCAGTGGGAGTGACAAGCAAGCAGAAGATCGAGGAGACAGGAAGGAGACTGGCAAGGACCAGTGATTGTGGCAGACATGGAAGATGTCAAGGACCAGTTGTTTGATGTTGAGGATGACGAAGCTGTGGTGGTTTACGCCCCTTTAATACTGAGGACAATGATTTCGAGGCCAAGTTGCTTGGAAAATCTGGTGAGGGTGATGAGAACTCTCAGCCCTTGTGTAATGGTGGTGATTGACGTGGAGGCCAACCACAATTCACCGTCACTTGTGAACCGATTCATCGATGCGCTGTTTTATTACAGTGCAATTTTCGACTGCCTTGAGACTTGCATGAAGCAGGAGATGAACAGAGTGCTGATAGAGGGGCTGTTCCATGAGGGAATACGAAACATTGTGGTGGCGGAGGGGAGTGAAAGGGTTGCAAGAAGCGTGAAGATGGAAGTGTGGAGAGCCTTTTTTGCAAGGTTTAGAATGGTGGAAATCAACTTAAGTAATGCAGCTTTGTTCCAAGCTAGTTTGGTGGCTAAAAAGTATGGAAGCCCTCCTTGCACGCTTGATAGGAATGGGAAATGTCTTACTGTTGGGTGGAAGGGAACCCCAATCCATTCGCTTTCTGCTTGGAAATTCAGTTGAGGAGAAAAACTTATATATATCTGTGTATACTAGAAAAGTCCTCAAAGTTTGAACTGGTCCAACGAACTATATATTGTATATAGACTAATAGCAAATGGCAATAAATTTTCTCTAAGATATATATATATATATATATATATATATTAGAAATGCTAAGAAGACTTTCTCAAAGGTGGAACTCTCCATGAACCTTCTGTCACCTCATGTTTTTTACACAATATATTATAATATTGACACAGAAACTAATGTTAAACTGTGAGGTGATAAAGAATCTTTGAAGAGTCTTACTTTAAAAGCCTTCTTAATTATCATTAATGATATATATCAAAGAACACTATATACATTCATTCAAGCAATTATTAGGAAGGTGGGCTTTTATAAGACCATGTCAAAAAGTCAACTATACTTGAGCGTGGCGACCACTATATATTCTTGTTGGCAACTAATTGTGATCAATTTATCAGGTATGTAGCTTAACCCTAAGCCTTTCACATTATATTCATCATTTTCTAGACAAGAAAAAAGATCGATCGATCGCTTTAATTTAGGGTTTACAACTAAAAATGGGTCGGCAGTACAATTCGGAACAAAGTGCTAAGAAGCTCTTGATCAATTCGACTATCTTCCTAAAACAACCTTTCCATATTCTCACACTCACCCTCCTCAGTTTATTGCTTCCCCTCTCATTCCTCCTCCTATCCAGGCTATCTTGCACCAACTGTCTCTTAAGCATAAGCTTCCCCACTCTCATCATTCCTCCTCCGGAGCCCTCGAACTACGATTCATCATGCATCTTCTATCTCTTCCTCTATGCTATCCCTTCTTTTCTCTATCTTCTTGTTTCCATCGTCACTATAGCCGCCTTTATCCACTGCATAACAGGAAAAATCACCATCATAACCGGGTTCCCGAGTCCCATTTTCCGTCCCCGTTTGAACACTGCTTGGATATTCCTGTGCACATTGCAAGTCTGAGTCGGTTTGGGAATCAAAGGTAGCATCGCCGCTGAGGTAGATGGGCGCGCTACTTTCGGCGGTGTTGTTGATGTCAAAATATGTTTGTTGAGCAGAGCAATATTTTTCCTAAGGTTGCATGAGACCATGCTTCATTGGTGTAGGGTTGTGGTGAAGCCGGTGGTGGATGACACGATTTTCGGTGGCGCTAGAGAGAAAAAGTGGGTTGAGAGGGTGGCAATAGCTGCCAGCTTTGGTTGTTTGTGGTGGTGGAGGTTGAGGGACGAGGTTGAGTCTTTGGTTGTTGTGGCTAAAGCTAAAAGAGAGCTGGCAATGGGCTTAGGAGTGTTGGTTGGTGGCTATATTACCTCACTGTGGCTATTGGTATGGTTAGGGTGGTAAAGGGTCTTATGTGGCTTTCCATGGTTTTGTTATGTAGAAGGACAGAAGCCAAACTATGTAACGATTGCGGAGAAGATCATGGTCGCACTACTACAATATTAGCTTTAGGTGTCGGACAATTCTGGCAGTTAATAAGCCATTCTGACGGATAAAAGATATCCGACACATAATTTATTTACTGTCGGATTAAAGTTACTTTCTGTCGGATATATCCGACAGAAATTCCTAGCGGATTTAACCCTCAGTATTTTTGAATTCTTTTTTTTTAATATTTTTAACATATTCTGGCGGTTTTTAAGTTAATGGTGGCGGTTATAACCGACAGAAATTGACTATTTTATTATTTTAGTTTCTGGCGATTATTATTTTATTATTTTGACGGTTATAACCGATATAAATTGACTATTATATTATTTAAAATGTTATATTGATTAAAAATAAAAAAACAAATGATTTAAATATTTTTTTTTCACTCACGGTCCTGTTACCTAATCTCTGAATGTTTTTTTTTTTGAGACTTTTTACACATGCTATCTCGGAGTATATACAAACATATTTGACTGTTAGATCGTTGCAACTAGTTTCATAGAATGCATATCCTATCGAATTGATAGATTTAACAAACACTTAAGAGTTAATATTATACTTCCATTAAGTATAAAAAATTATCCATTAGTGTAAATATTTTAAATTGAAGATCGAATTTGTTCAATGCATTCTTATAGGGTCGAGGAGTGTAGCTGTAAAAAATCATCAAAATCGGAGCTAAAATAATCGTTAAATTGTGATTTTTAGTTTATAACCGTCGAAAACTTTTGTTTTGTTACCTAATCTCTGAATGTTTCTTTTTTGTGATTTTTTAGGTATGCGATCTTGGAGTATATACAAACATATTTGACGGTTGGATCATTGAAACTAGTTTCGTAGAATGCATATCCTATCAAATTGATAGATTTAACAAACACTTAAGAGTTAATGTTATACTTCCATTAAGTATAAAAAATTATCCATTAGTGTAAATATTTTAAATTGAAGATCGAATTTGTTCCATGCATTCTTATAGGGTCGAGGAGTGTAGTTGTAAAAAATCATCAAAATTGGAACTAAAATAACCGTTAAATTATGATTTTTCGTTTATAACCGTCGAAAACTTTTGTTCTGTTACCCAATCTCTGAATGTTTGTTTTTTGTGATTTTTTAGGTATGTGATCTCGGAGTATATACAAACATATTTGACGGTTGGATCGTTGAAACTAGTTTCGTAGAATGCATATCCTATCAAATTGATAGATTTAACAAATACTTAAGAGTTAATGTTATACTTCCATTAAATATAAAAACTTATCCACTAGTGTAAATATTTTAAATTGAAGATCGAATTTGTTCAATACATTCTTATAGGGTCGAGGAGTGTAGCTGTAAAAAATCATCAAAATCGGAGCTAAAATAACCGTTAAATTGTGATTTTTCGTTTATAACCGTCGAAAACTTTTGTTCTGTTACCTAATCTCTGAGTGTTTGTTTTTTGTGATTTTTTAGGTATGCGATCTCAGAGTATATACAAATATATTTGACGGTTGCATCGTTGAAACTAGTTTCATAGAATGCATATCCTATCAAATTGATAGATTTAACAAACACTTAAGAGTTAATGTTATACTTCCATTAAGTTTAAAATATGATTTATCCACTAGTGTAAATATTTTAAATTGAAGATCGAATTCATTCATTGCATTCTTATAGGATCGAGGAGTGTAGCTGCAAAAAAATCATCAACATCGGAGCTAAAATAACCGTTAAATTGTGATTTTTCGTTTATAACCATCGAAAACTTTTGTTCCATTACCTAATCTCTGAATGTTTGTTTTTTACGATTTTTTACGTATGTGATCTTGGAGTGTGTACAAACAAGTTTGACGGTTGGATTGTTGAAAAACGTTTCATAGAATGCGTATCACATCAAAACGGTAGATTAAACCAACACTTAGAGTTAATATTATACTTGTATTAAGTATAAAATAAGATTTTGTGGTATCAGCTAGTGTAAATATTTTAAATTGAAGATCAAATTCGTTCATTGCATTCTTATAGGGTCGAGGAGTGTAGCTGTAAAAAAAATCATCAAAACCGGAGCTAAAATAACCGTTAAATTGTGATTTTTTGTTTATAACCGTCGAAAACTTTTGTTCCGTTACCTAATCTCTGAACATTTGTTTTTTGTGATTTTTTACGTAAGTGATCTCGGAGTGTGTACAAACAAGTTTGACGGTTAGATCATTGAAAAAGGTTTCGTACAATGTGTATCACATCAAAATTGAGGAGTGTAGCAAAATTGAGTGGCATTCTATTATTTATATAATTGATTAATTTTAGTAAGATAATATTTCATTTTGTTGTTGTTGTATGGGAACAGTAAGGTGATTTCCAAACAATTTTTTTTTTTTGAAATTTTCAGATCATCATCATAATTTAAAATTTCTAAGTTTTGGATATTTGTACATCAATCTTTGTGCTTCTATATATGCAATTCAATAATATTTGGTAAATATTTTATGTAGAATTATTATACATTTTGTAGTATATCAGTATATATATATATATATTAGACAAAACAAAAAGTATGTATGTTTATAATCAATCTCACGCTCAAAATAAATAAAAATAATAATCAATCTCTCATTTTCAATAAACGAATATAAAAATAATTAACAAAAGATATCCAATTTAACAAAGAACATGGCAAAATATAAAAAACATTTACAAGATACACACAATTAGTAAATAACAGCAAAATGTTCAATTTTTTTTGAAATATTTTAATTGGATTATCCAAATTAACAATGAACATGACAAAAAAATTACAAGATGTAGTTAATAGTTATCTATTAAACCAAACAATTATTTATTTTCGACGAAAAAAAAATAATTATTTATTTATTTTTTAAAAACTTATTCTACTTAAATACATTTATTTATTTATTTATTAAGCCAAACAATTATTATTTTATTTTTTAAAATAGTAACAAATTTTGGGGGGAATTTAAAATTTTGGGAGGGAATTTTGGGGGGAATTTTGCCGGCATTTTTTGTACTGTCGGTTTTAACCGACAGGAATGAAAATTTTCCGTCGGTTTTAACCGACAGTAATGAAATTTTTTTTATTCCCGCATCCTCAGTCCCTCTGTTTAGATTTTGTCATTTTCATTTAGATTTTCGAAGTGGGATTAACCCACTCTCGGTCCCTCTGTTTTCCTCATTCTGGAAACATTATCTCTCTTTGTAAACTCTCTCCCTCTCTTGAACTAGCTCATTCTCTCTCTCTCTCTGTCACCGAGAACCACCATCACCATCTCCACTTCTCTATGCACGAAACCAAGCCGCCACCACCACCATTTTCTACATCCTCAAGCTTTGGGTATTTTGCTGGTACCCTTGCATGTGTGATCAATGACGAAGAGGTCAAGCTCGAGAGCTCCGAGTTCCCATTTCGAGACTCAGGTGAGGCTTATGAACTCAAACCTACAAATTTACATTCTTTACTTGTTTTCGTGGTGATTGGTGACTGAATTTTAGTTGGGGTTCGAAGGTTTAACCCATGCGTCTCTCTGTGTATGCTTTCCAAATTCCAACGAGGAAATCCGACCAAATCCGGACGAGTTTGTAACTGGTGGTGCACAGACTCACCTGAGACCGATTCTATGTAACTAAATACTTCCTTGCATGCGTGTTTTAACTAGAAAACCTGGTGAAACTTACATGCCTGCTCTTTGTCCTTCGTTTTTAGAATCCGGCAAGGGTAAACAGACGAACTTCAACGAGTTCGAGACGCATTCTCCCCCCATTTCCACTTCTCTTTACTTAAATAAGTTTTTGAGGTTTTAGTTGTGCTATGGGGTTGAAAAATAAATTAAAATTTGGGGGTAAATCAACCTCTCCGTCCTCCGCTTCACACTCGGTAACTCTCTCGCTCTTTTTCTCTCTCTTTCTCTGGACTGAGATTTCGATTGTGATGGATTGATGGGTTTTGGGCAGGAATACCTGGGCTGGATGAATCCTATCTACCAAGATGGATTGGATATGGGTTTGGTTCGCTTTTGATTTTGAACCATTTTGTTGGTTCCACTGCAACCCCAGCACAGCTTGTAAGAGAATGAAATGTTTTTTCTTGTGTTGTGTTTGTTTCAGTTTGTGTTGGATTTTATGTTAATTTTTGTGGGTTTGTGTGTTGCTTCTTCTTCTTCTTCCCCCTTTTGCTTCCCCCCTCTTGCTTCATTTCTTCTGATATTTTCTCTCTCTCTCGCTCTCTTCAAAATCCCACAACAGGTTTCCAAGATCGAGCTCCAGCGAGGTTTCGAATGGTGAATGCAGGGGGCAGAAATATTTTTTTTATTATTATTAACATATTATCTGTCGGTTTTATCCGACAATAATGATTTTATTTATTTTATAATAAATTCTCTGTCGGTTTTATCCGACATAATTACTGGCGGTTTTAGTATTTTCTGTCGGTTTTAGCCGACAATAATTCTTTTATTTATTATAATACATATATATCCTGTTGGTTATAACCGATAGGATTTCTGTCGGTTTTAGAGTATTTTCTGTCGGAAAATTCATTTCCTGACGCAGGCAATTCTGTCGCTTATTATATCCGTCACTGCCTCCATTTTCTGTCGAATTTTGCTTAAAATCCGACAGTAATATACGTTTTTTGTTGATTTTTGAACCGCCAGTTATAGATGATTTTGTAGTAGTGTCGTCAAGACAACAAGGTCTAAATCTCACAATGCTCATCCAATTAATTGACTATCGAACACAAAATCTTAGGTGCATAAGTAAATTTTCTGAACCATTTGAGCTACAGATCTCTTATCTTCTTCATTTCATACTTAATTTTGTATTGTTGGGTATGTTGGTATATGGTCCAGCCCATGATCAATGTTCTAGATTATTCTAGTAAGCAAGTGAGGTGGCTAGAGCATGCTAGACAATTTTAGCATGTTATTAAGTTGATGGAAGAAGCTAGAGAGTGCTAGCTTCCTTGGTTGCAAATGGAAAGATCTAGAAGCTACAATTTTGTGGCTAGTCTAGAATTATCTATGCTAGAGGTTTAAGAATACACTAGAAACTAGTAGAATGTCAAACCCTCACCTATAAATATGGGTGTGATGTTGTAGTGAAGTAACCAATTAAGAACCAAGTGTGAGTAGCAAATGATCAAGTCCAAAGCTAAAGTTCCACTCCAAGAGTGAGAGTGAGAGTGTTCCACTACACATTGTGATTGAAGTTTAGAGTGATAGAAAGTGTGTGTCATACTTTCTTGTATCCTCAAGCCTTGTCTTTGGCTTGGTAAGACTACTCTTGTTGTACTCATCTTTTTCATATAGTGAAGATTGATCATTGTTTCGTGGACGTAGGCATAAATTGTTGAACCACATAAATTCTTGGTGTCCATTTTCTACTTTACATTGTGCATTCTCTATCTTGTAGTACCGACATTCCTAACAAGTGGTATCAGAGCCAGGTTGGCTTGTACTACGAGATGAAAAAAAGTGGCACTATGATCAAACTCACCAACTCCAATTGGGTAACATGGAAGCCAAGGATGGAGGACATTCTCTATTGTAAGGATCTGCATGAGCCAATTGAAGGAGATGCCGCTAAGCCTGAGAGCATGTCCGATGCCGAGTGGAAGAAGATGAATCGCAAGGCTATTGGCACAATTAGACAATGGGTAGACAATAGTGTTTTTCACCATGTGTTTAATGAAACCAATGCCCGCGAGTTTTGGATGAAGCTTGAGTCCTTGTTCGAGAAGAAGACCCCAGCCAAGAAAGCCTTCTTAATCAAAGAGCGCATCAATGTGAAGTACAATGATGGTTTAAGTGTAGCAGAACACTTGAACAATTTACAAAATATCATCAACCAGTTGGCTACTATGAAAATGATGATTGAGGACGAGCTGCAAGCGCTATTGCTACTTGGATCCTTGCCAGACAATTGGGAGACCTTTGTGGTGAGTATAAGTAACTCTGCTTCTAATGGTGTTCTTACTCTTGATAATGTTAAAAATAGCATGCTCAATGAAGAAACAAGGAAAAAGACTTCTGGCACAGATAGCAGCCAAGTATTTGTCACAGAGAACCGCGGAAGAAGTAAGAATAGAGGGCCTAGAGGTCATGGCAAGAGTCCTAGCCGATCCAACTCAAGGTTCAGGGGTGCATGCCACCATTGTGGCCTCATATGAAGAAAAATTGTCGAGTTTGGAAGAGAGAGCAAATGGAAGGAAACAATCAGAAGAAAGATGATACTGGCAATACCACCGCTGTCATATGTGGTGATGTACCAGAAATATTGTCTGTTGGTGAATGTCTGCATATGGGCAACTCTGACAAAGATATTGAATGGATCTTTGACAATGGAGCTTCCTTCCATGCTACGTCCAAACGGGAGTTCTTCAGTACATACAAAGAAGGTGACTTTGGCATAGTGAAGATGGGGAATGAAAGCTATTCCAAAATTCTTGGAATTGGTGATATTTGCCTAAAAACTAATCTCGACTGCTAGTTGATGTTGAAATATGTGAGACATATTCCTGATATACGTCTCAATCTGATATCCATCGGTACCCTTGATCGACAAGGTTATTATCACCATATTGGCGAAGGAAAATTGAAGCTTACTAAAGGCTTAATGGTGGTAGCAAGAGCACGACTTTGTTGTACGTTGTACCGGTCAAATGCCAAGGTTTTGAAAGGTGAGTTGAATGTTGTGGATGACTCATCTCTAGACTTGTGGCATAAGAGGCTAGGCCACATGAGCGAGAAAAGCCTACAAGTTTTGGCAAAGAAGTCTCACATTCTCTTTGCCAAATGTACGTCGTTAAACTCTTGTGAGCATTGTTTATTTGGAAAACAAAGAAGAGTTAGTTTTTTCTGTTCCATCTACAAAGAAAGGAAATTTATTATATCTTGTTTATTCAGATGCGTGTGGTCCCATGGAAGTCGAGTCACTTGGAAGAAATAAATATTTTGTTACTTATATTGATGATGCTTCACGAAGGGTCTGGGTGTATTTGTTGAAATCCAAAGACAAGGTGTTTCAGACATTCAAGGAGTTTCATGCCATGGTGGAGAGGGAAATTGGGAAACCTCTCAAGTGCCTTCGTAGCGACAACGGTGGCGAGTACACATCTCACCAGTTTAGAGAGTATTGTGTGAAACATGGCATACGCCATGAGAAGACAGTTCCTGGAACTCCACAACATAACGGTGTTGCTGAAAGAATGAACCGAACCATCATGGAGAAAGTCATGTGTATGCTGAGGACTGCAAAGTTATCCAAAGCAATTCTGGTGTGAAGCTGTAAGGACAGCCTGCTATTTGATCAACTGATCTCCATCAGTACCATTAGGTCTTAATGTTCCAGAGAGAGTATGGACTGGTAATGATGTGTCTTACTCTCATCTGAAGTTGTTTGGTTGCAAAGCTTTTGTGCATGTGCCCAAAGAGCAGAGATCGAAGTTAGACTACAAAGCTACACCGTGTATCTTTCTTAGTTATAGCGGTGAAGATTTTGGTTATAGATTATGAGACCCATACTAAAAGAAGTTTATCAGAAGTAGAGATGTGATCTTTTATGAAGACCAAACAATTAGAGATTCGAGTAAAGAGGCACAACTAAATGATGCAGTCAGAAGAGTTGATCCATTAGCTTCAGATGAAGAAAGTCACGGTGATATCCCTGAAGCAGCTGTCAATGAAGTGCCTGCAGAACCAGATAATGTTGATCAGATGGAGCCTAATCAAGATGTGTCAGACCATGAGATTGCTGATCAGGGAGAGCCTAGTCAAGAAGAGCAGATTCAAGGAGAACCTAATCAGGGGGAGCCTCCAGCCCTGCAAAAGAATTAAGATCAGGTCAGAAGATCCAGCAGAAGTCAAATACCGTCTACCAAGTATTCTTCGTCAGAGTTTATCATGTTGACTAATTATGGAGAGCCTGAAACTTATGAGGAGGCCAGAGCCCATAACGACAGTGATAAATGGAGTCAGAGATGGATTCCTTATTAAAGAATGATACCTATGAGCTGATGGAGCTTCCAAAGGGCAGAAAAGAGTTGAAAAACAAGTAGGTGTTCAAATTGAAAAGGGACGACAACATGACAAGGTACAAAGCTCGTTTGGTTGTCAAAGGTTTTGGTCAAAAGAAAAGAGTTGACTTTGATGAGATTTTCTCACCGGTGGTGAAGATGACTTCCATTCGAGTTATCCTTGGTATGGCAGTAAGCATGGATCTTGAGCTCAAGCAGTTAGACGTTAAAACTGCATTTCTCCACGGCAACTTAGAAGATGAGATATACATGGAGCAACCCAAAGGCTTTGAAGTCAAAGGTAAAGAAAATTTGGTATGCAAGCTCAAGAAAAGCTTATATGGTTTTAAGTAGGCTCCGAGACAGTGGAATAAGAAGTTCAACTCATTCATGGTGAGTAATGGGTACAAGAGAACTCATGCTGACTCTTGTGTCTATATCAACAATTTTCTGGAGGTAAATTCATCATTTTATTGCTTTATGTTGATGACATGTTAATTGTCGGTCAAGATGCTTCTATGATTAAAAAGCTCAAGGAAGAGTTATCTAAGTCCTTTGACATGAAGGACTAAAGGCCAGCCAAGTAGATTTTGGGCATGGAGATAATTCGTGATAGAAAATCCAAGAAGTTGTGGTTGTCACAAGAAAAGTATGTTGAACGGGTGCTTGAAAGGTTCAACATGAAAGCAGCGAAATCAGTAAGCTCACCTTTAGCCAATCATATCAAGTTTAGCAAAGAGTCGTGTCCAAAAACATATGAAGAAAAGGAGAAAATGGCAGTTGTTTCCTACTCTTCAGCAGTAGGAAGTATCATGTATGCAATGGTGTGCACACGGCCAAATATTGCTCATGCAGTAGGTGTGGTGAGCAGGTTTCTCTCTAATCCAGGGAAGGACTACTAGGAAGCTGTTAAGTGGATTCTCATATATTTGAAGGGGACTTCTAAGATGTGCTTGTGCTTTGACAATTCCAAACCAATCTTGGAAGGATTTACAAATGCTAACATGGAAGGTGACCTGGATGGTAGAAAATCTACGTCTGGGTACTTGTTTACTTTTGCAAGGGGAGCCGTGTCTTGTCAATCTAAGTTGCAAAAATGTGTTGCTTTGTCCACAACCGAGGCTGAATACATAGCCGCTACAGAAGCATGCAAAGAGTTGTTGTGGTTGAAGAGGTTTCTCCAAGAGTTGGGTTTGAAGCAAAGTGATTATGGCGTTTATTGTGATAGTCAAAGTGCTCTGGATTTGAGCAAGAACACTACATATCATTCACACACTAAGCACATTGATATTCGTTATCACTGGATTAAAGATGCTATCGAGTACAAGTTGCTACAGCTGAAGAAGATTCATATCGATAATAATTCTTCAGACATGTTGACAAAGGTAGTCACAAAATCAAAGTTGGAATTCTGCATTAAGGCTACTGGGATGGACTCCAGGTAACTTGGAGTCATGATCGGAATTCCTCCCTCATGGACTGGAGGGGGAGATTGTTGGTATATGGTCCTGCTCATGATCAACGTTCTAGATTATTCTAGTAAGCAAGTGAGGTGGCTAGAGCATGCTAGACAATTCTAGCATGTTATTAAGTTGATGGAAGAAGCTAGAGAGTACTAGCTTCCTTGGTTGCAAATAGAAAGATCTAGAAGCTACAATTTTGTGGCTAGTCTAGAATTATCTATGCTAGAGGTTTGAAGAATACACTATAAACTAGTAGAATGCCAAACCCTCACCTATAAATATGGGTGTGAGGTTGTAGTGAAGTAACCAATTAAGAACCAAGTGTGAGTAGCAAAGGATCAAGTCCAAAGCTAGAGTTCCACTCCAAGAGTGAGAGTGAGAGTGTTCCACTACACATTGTGAGTGAAGTTTAGAGTGATAGAAAGTGTGTGTCATACTTTCTTGTATCCATCAAGCCTTGTCTTTAGCTTGGCAAGACTACTCTTGTTGTACTCATCTTTTTCATATAGTGAAGATTGATCCTTGTTTCGTGGACGTAGGCATAAATTGCCGAACCACATAAATTCTTGGTGTCCATTTTCTACTTTACCTTGTGCATTCTCTATCTTGTAATACCGACATTCCTAACAGGGTAAGCTGTTCCAAAATTGTAATTTCATTTGTCTTTTCTTTGGATGAACCCAACGTACAACAACTGTATCTTAATTATTTAATTGTATTATTCTTGGCAAGACGTGCATTTATATATTATCAATCAGATAATGAAGATTAACATAGTTAGTATCTTGTTATTGGTCCCTTTATAATGTAAAAACAAAAAATTGGTGCATTAAGTTGAGACTACGAGAAGTACTGTATATATGGTCAAGCTAAATGGTATCTTCTCAAGTTAAATGGTAGGTTATACCTACATGTTTCTGAGCTTGTCTTTTAACTCTCTGTACTCATCCAAGCCAGTCCACATCTTCTTCCTTTAATTAATCCCATCGTTTAATCAACCTTGTAATTTTGCGCAGAATATTTTGATTAAATATGGTAATTAGCAATGACGTTTGTTTAATTTTTAGCTCAAATAGAGGATTAAATGGTTTTTATTTGGACAAGTTTTTGGCATTTCATGGCTGCTGGCTTTGTTGACAATATCGGAATTATGTCACTATCGTGGTTGCATTCCTCGCCTTAAACTGTGCTTTATTATTCATGCGTGCGATCGTTGTTATCAACCAAACATACAAACTGATACAGATATATTCGTCGATACGAATCCGAATAATCTTACTGTCTCACTTGAGGTTCACTTGAGCTCTGAGAATATATTTGGTGAATTTGTTTGTTCATATATAATCCGGCATGGCGAATGCATTCTTCTCCTTCACACCCTTTGATTTTGGAGTCCTCGGCGGCGGCAGTGGTTTGACTTCCCAGCTGGAAAATTATGAGAAGGAAGATCAGGAGCTCAAGGGGAAGCCAGACCATTTGTTTGGGATAGAAGAATTAGGGCTGGGAGAGATGGAAAAGTTATCTCATTTGTCCAAAGATCAACAACAATCCAAGGCAAGTTATTTGATGTTGGATAATTTCAGTTTCGATACAGGTTGTTCCGAACATGATCTCCAACGTTCCAGCAGCAAGTGCGAGAAAGCACGATCTCATGTTTCCAAAGATCACGACCACCGCCACTACCAACAACAAAATCAACATTACCAACAACCATCCAAGTCAAATTACTCCGATTGGGATAATTTCACCTTTGATTCTGCCTTCCCATCCACGCAACCAATCCAGGACGCGACAAATGAGCTCACGTACAGCCAAATAGGAGAATCAGACATTGCGGAGACCAACAAGCAAATGCCCCATCAGTCTTCCTTAGCTGTGTTGGAGCTCCTAAACAACTACGGCAGTGCGTTCAAGAATCTGAGGGGAGACAGATTAAGCAACAGATGCAATGAAGCTGAAGCCTCCTCGTTTTCGATCCAACAAAAATTGTCAACCGAGGAGATCATGAGGGTTGCCGGAGCAAGGTATGTGCAATTCTCTAATCAAGGATATGGCGATTTTTTCATGCCTTTGCACCCGTTTGGCTACGCGCTTTCGGGTCTATCTGAAGAAGAAACGAAAGATGTGGAGCTTGCTCACATCTTTTTAGCTGCAGCAGAGAAGGTAGGCTACCAACAATTTGAGCGCGCAAACCGCCTGCTTCTTCGTTGCGAATTTGCTGCCTCCTTCAAAGTCAACCCTGTCCAGAGGGTTGTTTTCTATTTTGCCAAGGCGCTTCGTGAGAGGATCGACAAGGAAACGGGGAACAGCATGTATAAGGGGAATGAAATGTCTACTTATAGTAATGGACTAAGCACAAACCTTACAACTCTTGCATTCTACCAAGATACCCCTTTTCATTCAGTTATGCAGTACCCAGGAATCCAAGTAATACTCGAAAGCGTAGTCTTGGAAAGCAAGGTTCATTTGATTGATCTCGAAATCAGAAGCGGAGTGCACTGGTCAGGGCTGATGGAAGTGCTTGTAGGGCGCGAGGAGTGCCCCATTGAGCTCCTTACAATAACTGCAGTGGGAGTGACGGGCAAGCAGAAGATCGAGGAGACAGGAAGGAGGCTGGCAAGCGTCGCAGAGGCCTTGAACTTACCCTTTCAATTCAAGGCAGTGATTGTGACAGACATGGAAGATGTCAAGGACCAATTGTTTGATGTCAAGGATGACGAAGCTGTGGTGGTTTACGCGCCTTTAATACTAAGGACAATGATTTCGAGGTCAAGTTGCTTGGAAAATCTGATGAGGGTGGTGAGAAATCTCACCCCTTGTGTAATAGTGGTGATTGAGGTGGAGGCCAACCACAATTCACCGTCATTTGTGAACCGATTCATCGATGCGCTGTTTTATTACAGTGCATTTTTCGACTGCCTAGAGACTTGCGTGAAGCAGGAGAAGAACAGAGTGCTGATGGAGGAGTTGTTACATGAGGGAATACGAAACATTGTGGTGGCGGAGGGGAGTGAAAGGGTTGTGAGAAGCGTGACGATGGAGGTGTGGAGAGCCTTCTTTGCAAGGTTTAGAATGGTGGAAATCAACTTAAGTAATGCAGCTTTGTACCAAGCTAGGTTGGTGGCTAAAAAGTTTGGAAGCCCTCCTTGCACACTTGATAGGAATGGGAAATGTCTTATTGTTGGGTGGAAAGGAACCCCAATCCATTCACTTTCGGCTTGGAAGTTTACTTGAGAAGAAAAACTTGGATTTTGGGACATACAGATTAAGTCATCCATACGACATTTCTTACAAAAGTATAGAAGTCTCTCTATATTTAATCTCACTCCTTATAAAAGATACCTTAGTAGTGTAGAAATATCAAACTTGCACTCTCTTCGTCGAGAGATGGTGGAGAAAGAGTATTTTTTAGAGTTGAAAACAATGTAATATATGATTGTTGAGTTGATCTTATATTTTCTATCCAAAACGTCGTCGTTTTAATCAAACGATATTCAAATTTAAATTAATTTATTTCTTATAAATTTAAAATTAGTTGCATTGGAGAGAGCACAATGACATAATTTTAACCAGAGCACAATGACGAACATAGAAAATATAAACATCAAATTGTATCCGTTTTGAATTCTCATTAGTGCTTGAATTTATCCAAATTTAGAAATGTTTGAGGGTTTCTAATTGGGTAGAGAACCCCTAATTCCAACCAATAAAAGAAGAGGATATAGTCCTACGTATGTAGGCCAAGCGCTAACCCCTAATTATGGGGTACAAAATCTATGCTTGCTATCTATCAATTTTGAATTTCACATCATTAAGTCTTTGAAATAGTCTGGTGTAAGTTTTAGATTATCATATCGTTTGTTAAAAGAACTAATAGAAGAAGAGAAAATAGTAAAATCGACACATACAATATTTTTTCCTTCAAAGCGTAAACACATCATTAATCTTCCAACGCATATACTAGTCTTTCATTCGTGTCAAATTTTACACACGTAAGACATAAGTTATATATAACCGACGCACACAATGATGGCCGCTTCGGCATGTAGGCCATGTCATCTTTCGGGCGTGTATGCCACAACAGCAATCCGTACACGTGTCAGTCACTAAATGGTTTATTACCTTCATTTTCTTAGTCATTTCTTTGTTGAGTCGCACAGGTACACAGCAGAGATGAGCAGAACAGGGACGATGCTGTCCCAAGCTTCCAACTCTGCAACTGAACTCACAGTCAGTCTCTCTCTCTAAACTCTCTCTATCTCTCTCACCTCATCGATCCCTGAATTCTCTGTTTCTTCTCGCGACTTTGGTTCCTGCTTTCTTTTTCTTCCTGTTAAAAACAAAATTTCGATGCTTTTTTTTTTATCAGAATTGTAATTGTTGTGATCAAACAGGGATGAGAATTTATCTTCGGATATCCGGATTGCATTTTTGATATCAAAGCAATGAAATTTCAGAACTTTGTGAGATTAGAAGTCGTAGCTTCTTGTACAGTAGTTGTACATTTTCTCTGCAGCCAAACAGAAAATAGAATCTGATTGTGTTTGATATTGAATTCACGATATGTGTGTACTCTGTGATTTATATGGGCAGAAATTCCATGGAGAAGATCCGAGTGATGGCATCGGAAGTTTGGAGCAGAAGATGCACCAGCTCAAGTTGCAAATTCAAGCAGAGAGGGTGATATCAGTAAAAGTATGTTTTTTCACATACATTTCAATGCCTTGTTTATTTATTCGAAATCGGAATTGTTTAAGAATTGAGTTTAGGAGGAATTGAATTGAGGAGAATCAGAATCCGAGTTCCCATAGAAGCTGTTTGCTAGATTATCTGGAAATGTATAACCGTAATGATTTCACGTTTAGTAAAAGTAAGTTTTGGCATACATTTGTTATACATTTCAGGAAAAAGTTAAGAAGAACAGGGAGAAGGTAGAAGGTTATGTTTCGAAAATTATATCGGAGACATCAAGAGCGAATTTGAATGCTTCGTCATCAGAGCAAAATGGGAGCTTTAAATTGTTTTCTTCAAGAATTGAACAGCCTCTCTGCAAAATCAGTGGATTTGCGCAGGGATATGGTGAGAAAAACTGGATTGAGAATCAAGAGGTGTTATTCTCATCCAGTACCAAGCTCCCACTTGTTGACAAGATACCGCCTTATACAACTTGGATCTTCTTGGACAGGTTTGATTACCCGTTTGCTTAAACGCTTTATGGGGTTTAAAATTTGGACTTGTGACATAATGCAAATCGTAGATTTTTGTGTATGTTTTTGTCCCTGCTTTCTTATGTTGTTAATGTGAAAATTGTTGCTGTTGTGTTTCTCCCATCTCAAATTTTTCTTTCACAGCACAGAAATCAAAGAATGGCTGAAGACCAATCAGTAGTTGGGAGGAGGCGTATTTACTACGATGAAGATGGCAGTGAAGCTCTTGTCTACAGTGGCAGTGATGATGAGGCAGAAGAACCCGAAAAAGTAAAACATGAATTTTCTGCGGGCGAAGATCGAATTCTGTTGTAAGTTCAAATGAGATGTTAGATTTTTAAAGAATCACATCGACTTTTAGAGAATCACATCGACTATGGCTGCTTATGAACTTGCGTAGTCCAATTTTTTTGTAGGAATAAATGAAGGTTTTAAATTTTTCGTATTGAATTTGTAGGATGGCCTTTCAGGAGCATGGCCTAGGCGAGGAAGTAGTGGAAGTTGTGAGGGAGTTTATTGGAGTCCCCATTTTGGAAATCCTGGTAGCTGGCATTAACGTGTGTTTACATTGTTGTTTGGGAGGATTTTGGTGCCTAAATTTTGTGGAATTCTACACTTGCAGGACCGTTATAACACAATCAAGGAAAGGAACCGCGAGAAACGTGAACCCGATGGGTGCATTTCTCTTGATAAGAGTCTTAGTGCTGCCTTAGATTCTTTCGATAACCTTTTCTGTCGCCGTTGCTTGGTATGCGGGTGTCATCTTGCTTGAATTGTTAAATGAAATTACTGGTTTTGCATTTTCTGATATAACTCTCAACTGCTTCTATCTAACAGGTGTTTGATTGTCGTTTGCATGGATGTTCTCAACCTTTAATATATCCTGTAAGCAGCAGTGTTGCTTATATGTGCCAGCTTGCTTGAACTCCATTAATTTATGTCTATTGTGGTATTCTTTCTTTTTCAGAGTGAAAAGTCGCAGTGGTCCGGTCATGACGAGAACCAGGAACCTTGCAGTGATCAATGTTACCTCAGGGTATGGAATTTCCTTTCTTTATTAAAGTTCTGTTACTACTTGAGTCTATTTAGTTAAATTAGTTTCTTTTGTTCTCCTTGAATTTAGTAGTCGGACACTGTTAATCTGATAGATTTTCTTATCATGAACTTGTACAAGTTAAACTTTTTCACCCTCTCTAGGGTTTTGGTGGTGAATTAAGTTAAATGCCGAAATCTCACTAGTTCGGAGCCTGACTACGCTTTTGTTTTCATTCTTTTGTTCAAATCTGAGGCTCACTGAACCTTTCTTTTTTCTTTTCTCCTGATGGACTATAGGGCATATTCATCATGACAATTATGTTTTGTACACTCCATATTTACTTTGGCTTTTGCCACCAGTCATAGGATTTTTAATTCTGACCTCCAGGTTCTTCTTGCAGTTGAGTATAGTAACATCTGAGAGAGAAAGTGCTCCAGGATCATCCATTAGTGCCGAGCGACCAAGTTCTCATGGCTATACAGACCTCACACACAACGAAAGAAGCATTCCTGGAGATGCTGAGACTACAACTTCAGAAACCATTCAGTGTTCTCATATCCTGAAGATGCACAATGAAAATACAGGGAAGCGCAAGGTCATGAAGCATACAGATAAAGTGGCAAAGGACCTAACTATAGTACCTGATGATTTCCACGGTTCTTCTAAGAAACAAAAGAGATTGGATGCTTTGGATTTGGTAACTGCAACTAGTGAACCTATCCCTGTTCGGGTTCACATTTCCAGAGGTGAACCAAGAGATGTAGCCGAAGTGCCCGAACTGAGGCAAACATCCAATTCTACACGTGGACAAGTTGAGGGGATGTGTAGCAGCTCTGAGTGGAAACCAGTGGAGAAAGATTTATACATGAAGGGACTACAGATATTTGGGAGAAACAGGTACTTATTTTTGAATTCGAAATGCCTTACACGGATCGTCATTACACCATTCCGTATCTTTGTACTTAATTGGTAACTTGCGTTCTGCAGTTGCCTCATAGCGAGGAACTTACTCTCCGGATTGAGGACGTGTAAGGAAGTGTCTAGTTACATGCATAATTCTGGATCTTCAATGCCTAACAGATCTGTGGTTGAACCATCGTCATTTATGGAAGACAATGTGAAAGCTGATTTGGATCAGACAGTAGCATCATAGAACTTATCCTCCCTATTTCTTTTTTTACTTATCTCTCTCTCTCTCTCTCTCTCTCTCTCTCTCTCTCTGGTTAAAAAAGGTTAATTTTATTGTACTCGTACTAGGAACAAGAGATGTCGTCAAAGCCACGGTTACTTCGTAGAAGGGGAAAAGCACGGAGGCTGAAGTATTCTTGGAAGTCTGCTGGGCACCCAACAATGTGGAAAAGGATTGCTGATGGCAAAAACGATTCACTTAAACTGTATACGCCATGTGAATGCCAGTCTATGTGTGGAAAGGAATGTTCTTGTATGAGTAATGGAACCTGCTGTGAAAAATACTGTGGGTATGTCTGACTTATCCTAAAAGTAAATTGAATGAAATGCACAGAACCAGTGATTAACTCTTTCAATTTTAGGTGCTCAAAGAGTTGCAAAAATAGGTTCAGGGGATGTCACTGTGCAAAGAGTCAGTGTAGAAGTCGGCAGTGCCCATGCTTTGCTGCTGGGCGCGAATGTGACCCGGATGTCTGTCGTCATTGTTGGATTAGGTAATGAGCTCCATGATGGACCAGCTGATCGAGCTGTTTGAATCATGCACAGAGTGTTCATCATAGAGAGTTTGTTATTTCTTTAGTGGTGATTGTTTTAATTCAAATATAAATGTTTTTTGCAGTTGTGGGGATGGTTCACTAGGCGAGCCACCGAAACAGGGAGATAGTCAGTGTGGTAACATGAGGCTTCTTCTAAGACAACAACAGAGGGTGAGCCATTCCTAGTATTTAGTTAATAAATTACTTCTGTGGTCTGCAAATTTACTTTATGATTTTTTATTGCATACACTGTCTTTTTTTTTCTTCAGATTCTCCTGGGCAAGTCTGATGTTGCTGGTTGGGGAGCCTTCTTAAAGGTTGGAAGATTTCGATGTTTTTGTATGTGGCATCCTATAACTTGAAGTTGATTTTTCTTTTCTCACCATATTAAACCATGTGATTTCAGAACCCCGTAAACAAGAATGATTATCTTGGAGAATATACTGGTGAAATCATCTCGCATCAGGAAGCAGACAAGCGGGGGAAGATTTATGATCGTGTAAACTCATCATTCCTTTTCGACTTGAATGAACAGGCAAGGGAAAATTAATGATTGGCCGCTTTTACATTTGTATTTTAATTTTCTTCGCAAATATGTGATAGAGTATTTATCAAATATAACAAAAAATTAACCATTAATTTCAAAAATGTCACTTTTTATAAAAATTTTCAAATATATCTAAAATTCCATCTAAATAGACACAAATACTCTCAAATTTAACAATCAAATAAATTAAAGGCTTTTTAGGCATAATAATTCGTGATATTGACATAACTCCTTAATCTGGTCATTAATAATTAATGATAATCAATAGTATTGTTCTTGAATTTGTCCATCGTAATTATTTTAGTTTTTTCGTGAAAAATCTGTCCATTACTCTGTTAGTGTGATGATATGGCGCCATGTGAGTCTTACAAATACAATCATACAACGACATGTGGATTAACTTTAAAAACTAGTTTTATATTTAAAACTAAAAATGATATTAGTAAGAAAAAGGACGTTGAAAGCACGATTGAAATTCTACTACTCCCACTTGCGGTAACCGTGGGGATAGGGTTGTGGTGGTAGAGTGTAGAAGTGAAGGTGAGTTGGATCAAAGTTTGAGGCAATGGTAGCTAAAAAGCCTTTAATTTATTTAATTTTAAAATTTTAGGATATTTGTGTCTATTTAAGTGAAATTTTGGATATATTTGAAAGTTTTTATAAAAAGTGACATTTTTTAAATCAACGGTTAATTTTTGGGTATATTTGATAAATACTCTATGTGATACCTATAGGATATAGCTTTACACTGGCATTACGCCTGTTTACTGCAGTATGTCCTAGATGCTTACCGAAAGGGAGACAAGCTTAAATTTGCAAACCACTCATCAAATCCTAACTGCCATGCAAAGGTGATTAAGTAGTCTGTAATTCTCTTGTTTGATGGTTACAATGGTGTGTACTAATACATGTTTGCATATAGGTAATGCTGGTCGCGGGTGTGTGCTAATACATGTTTGATTAGTTATAATGGTGTGTGCTATTACATGTTTGTGTATAGGTAATGCTGGTTGCGGGTGATCATCGAGTTGGCATATTTGCCAAGGAGCATATTGATGCCGGTGAGGAGCTCTTCTACGATTATTGTTATCTATCAGAGGCAGCACCTGTATGGGCTCAAAAACCGGAGGGTTCTAAGAGGGACGATTCATCTGTCTCCCGAGGCAGAGCGAAAAAGCACCAAGCCCTTTGAATGGATAGTTAGCGTGGATGGAGATGTACCTAAGTATCAAGTGTGGCGCATAGCTCGACTCTGGAGGGTTTATCCATGACAACATCCGGGACAAGAATTGTCCTTCTAGGTCAATAAGGCTGTATTGGAAATAAGGTTTTTTTTTTTTTATGGATTTATAGACAATAAGTTTGAATTCTTCTAGCAGTTCGGTATTGTAGTTTGTGTTCGGGAATGCTATCGCAAAGAGGCATGTTGTGATGGTAATAACCGGAAATTCTATGTAAAACATTTCTCGAGATGAAAAAAGGGTTGAATTGATTTATTTTATCTTTTGATAAGATTCTGTACTTATTGAATGAATTTGATAAACAGACAGTGGTTTGCAGTGTGAGTTACTGCAGCAAATGAAAATACAGCAATTCATTCCACATATCAGGAACGCCAGGAAGACACCAATGGCTGCAATCCTGAACCCCTGAAGCATAAGAATTACCATAGACAGATGGATGACCATCTACTCTATATTCTGACAAGCCAGTTATGTTCAACAAAGTCACACGAGTCTTCATCTGCTTAACGACCTGCTCTGCAATTATGTTTCTCTCGTCTGCAATTCGCAAAAGTTCGAGGAGGGGTTCAGTAGCTTCTGTACAGCTCCCGCCTGTATTCCATTGACCTCCCCTGTTCAATGAAGAATTACAAATTAAACACTCTGCGATGCAACTAGTTATATGAAGTTTATATGTGCAGGCAGCATGATCGAAGACAGGAGGAAATGCAAGTTAACCTGAAATGCGTGGGTGATAAACTTCGAAAGAAAACTCGGGTTTTACGCGGATTGATGTTTTTATCAACCCATGACCCCCAGGTCATCATAGCTTTTCTGAGAGCTGTGGAAACATCAAGGTGTGGATGGATTTTGCCACCTTCCTGGTAGAAATTCATCCTGCAAGCTCCAAATTAAGGTCAGGATATTGCGGTTGATGAAATTCAAGTTAATTAACTATAGCATGTATCACTTGCACAAATTCTGTGACTAGACTGACCCAGCATTAGTTTTGTGATCATTCCACCAATGTCCGGTGTCAAATATCAAAATATCAGCTCCTCTCCACCTTGATGAAGCACGATCAATTGCATCGATTTGCAAGGTCTGCACCTGCCTCTGCCCTACTCTTGCTATGCCTTTGTCAACCAAGAAAGGGGACGTATAAAATTCGACTGTACACTTGTAATCCTGTGACAAATTGAACTACTTCAGGTAATGAAATACAAATACGCATGTTAAGGAGTAAATAATGTTGAAGAAGAATAATACCACAAAGGTGAAAGTATATCCCCTCTTTCCTTTGGTGACTCTGAGCCCTCTTATAGCTCCCATTAGCATGCAAACCATGGATTGGCATTGATTCCTATTGAGTGAATCCCCCACGAAAACGAGCCTTTTCCCTCTCATCAGTTCCAGCATTTTCCTTGCATTGAACCTTGGAATGCCACAATCTTCTGGTTGCCACCTCCACTTCATGAAATCTGTGTCTAATCTCCCATTACCTTCACAATTAAAACCTTTTTCGATGAAAGAACAAGAACGATATGTGTACAAAGGATAGCTGTTGTTATCTTTGATCCACCTCCCTTTTGTACTATAATCACATGATCCCCCTAATTTTGTTATGCTCATGTCTTCTTCGACCAGCAGCCCGCCGCTACTGGAAATTTGAGAAGTTTGATCAAGTGAAGTTGTTCTGGTCTTCTTCTTCGTTTTCTTCCTTCCAACCATCCTTTTCCTACTTTTGTCTGCTTCAATCCTGTCTTCAGTCTCGTTCATCAAGTGTGCATTTTGTTGCTCTTCAGTCTTTTTCATCGATGGCATTGGCGTGGCTTCCTCTTCAATCTTCTTGTCACTCAATGCAGCATTTTTCTCTTCAACCTCATTCAACAATGGTGCATTTTTCTCTTCTGTCGCTCTCATCGCTGGCCGTTGTTTCTCTTCAATCTTGTTCTCATTCAATGCAGCATTTTGCTCTTCAGTCTCGTTCAATGATAGCGTTTGCTCTTCAGTCTCGTTCTTCAGTTGCACATTATTCTCTTCACTCTTGTTCAACAACGGCGCATTTTTCCCTTCAGTCTTGTTCATCAGTGTCGTGTCCTGCACTTCAAACTTGTTTACGCTTAACGAAGCATTTTTCTCTTCAACCTCGTTCAACAAAGTCGCATTTTTCTCTTCAATCTCTTTCATCACAGGCCATTGTTGCTCTTCAATCTTTTTTTCGCTCAATTCAGCATTTTGGTCTTCAGTCTTGTTTAACAACGGCATATTTTGCTCAACAGTCCCGTTCAGCAACGATGCAGTATTTCCTTCAGTCTTGTCCAACAATGGCGCATTTTTATCTTCAGTCTCTTTCATTAATGGCCATTGTTGCTCTTCAACCTTGCTTTCGCTCAACGTAGCATTTTGCTCTTCAACCTCGTTCAACAATTGCACATTTTTCTCTTCAGTCTCATTCGTCAGTGGCCATTGTTGCCGTTCAATCTGTTTTTCACTCAATGCAGCATTTTGCTCTTCAGTCTCATTCGTCAATGGAACATTTTTCCCTTTAACCCCATTCGTCAATGCGGCATTTTGCTCTTCGGACTTGTTCCATGGTGTAATATTTTGCTCCACAGCCACAGCTGCTGCACTTTGTTCCTCTGTTTTGAGCTCGTTACCATCTAATTCACCACCACCTCTGTCTTGTTCATCATCATCTGTCTCATTCTCCTTCCTCTGCATCCCGCTAACAAGTGAATTAGTCCCAGAAAAGCTAGAAGCATTTTCAGGTGCACTCAAAGGGTTAGCCGCCAACTTCAAGGTTGAATCTTTCGGAGGAAGACTATCATCTGACGTAACTGCAGAAATATTGCTATTTGAATTACCAGTAGTCAAATTAGTCTCAGCAGATGATGGAACAGGTGGAACAACAGCAGCTATGAAACTCGAAACGGGTGAGGATGTAGTGTTGAACCGGAGACATCTGCTGGTTTCTTGAACCGGCAATGAATTGGGAGGAGCGGTTTTGTTAACCCAAATGATAACGAAAGAGAGAAAGAAGATAGAAAAAGGGATGCTAAAATAAAACACCAACGGTCTAGTTATTCTAGTGGCTGATGATTTAGATGAGAAACTCAGCTGCCTCTTCATGACTACTACTTCTAGGTTTTGTAGTTCTGCTCGCCTAATCCCTCATTTCCCTCGCTGCTGTCGTTAAAAAATGAAAAATAAATACTCTTCTTGAAGAAGAAGAACACAATTCATCAGAAGAAGTAGCAAGACATGTGCAGCATACTTGCAGAAAGCAGTCTTTGGATATTCATGTATTTTGGACCATTTGTTCCATGCAATTGCTGGTTGAATTCTAACCACTTATGAATTTTCTACAAACAACTTGGAGAATGTTGAGGCGTTCGTATTCCACGAAAATGAAAATAAAAACGATAAAAATATACCAAAAAACAAAAGAGATATATGCAGTAGAACATTAAGGTTGTGGTCCGAACTTCTCATGGTCTAGTGGGCGAATGCAGCACAATCCCTAATTTGTAACTTAGCTACCCTTTTGTTTTTCGTTTTGATTTCTTTCGATAATGTTTTCATTGCTAATTAATCAGAAGCTCTAAGGAAAGGGCACATTGATCTTGCTCTTAACGAGGGTTATACGTACTCAAATCAGAGTCTAAGGAGAATCAAAGCTTCTTGTCGATTCCTTCTTTTTTTTTTACACTAGTTCTTTACTTCTTTCCAAAGCATTCAATTTCATCATGTGCTTTCATAACGCAAATTTCTTGACGGATGTTTGCGAAATTGGTTACTACTGATTGTTCTTCTCAAACTTGGAGACGTTTGCTTCCATTGTCAAGCTTTCAGGCTTTAACTTTGATCAGTTCGTTTGATAATCGTTTTAATTTTTAGTTTTTAAAGTGTGCTCTTTTTACTTTTCTCATAAAAACATGTACAGTCAAGAAATTTTCACTCGCATTTCTAGGTGGCCAAAATGTGATTTATTTTTTGTTATCATATAACAGAGTGACCAAATATACTCGGTGTATTTTGGTCATGAGTCACTGAGCAAATGCAGAAACAACAATTCATTCCAGGCATCAGGCAGGCCAGGAAGACACCAATGGCTGCAGTCTTTGATGGCTGTTGGATGAGCATCTATTCTATATTCTGACAGGCTTGTTATGTTCAACAATGTCACATGAGTTTTCATCTGCTTTACGACCTCCTCTAGGACTACATCTTTCTTGTTTGCCATTCCTGAAGGTTTGGGGAGGGGTTCAGTAGCTCCTATACAACTCCGGCTCAATTTCCACTCACCTCCGCTGTTCAATGAAGAATTACAAATTAGAGAACTATGTACTCAGAAAATCATCATAACGTGCACAAGTTGATTGACGTCGCCACACAAATATAAATCATGGAGCAGGATAGATAGTGTACTTGTATTGACTGCTTCATGAACTCGTATTAACCATAAGAACGTACACATAATATTCCAGGAGGCAAAACTAATTACCTGAAATGCGTTGGTGATGAAGTTCGAAAGAAAACTTGGGTTTGGTGTGGATTGATACTTTTATCAACCCATGCTGCCCAGGTCATCAAACCTTTTCTGAGAGCTGTGTGAACATCAAGATATGGATGAATTTTTCCCCCTTCCTGGTAAAAATTCTTCCTGCATGCCTTCATTTGTTAGCTCCAAATTATGTATTTTTCTTTGATCGAACATCAACAAGCATGGTATACGTAGCTACTACTACTCATTATCGAACTCACCCAGAGTTAGTTTTGGAATCGGTCCACCAATGTTCAGTGTCGAATACCAAAATATCAGCTCCTCTCCATCTAGATGAACCCTGATCAATGGCATCAATTCGCAAGGACGTTTGCACCTGCTTCTGCCCTACTCTTTTTGTGCCTTTCTCAACCAAGAAAACGGATGGAGAAAACTCGACTGTAAACTTGTAATCCTGTGCGAAATTTGCAGCATCAGAAATTTAATACATATGGAAAACAACTTGAAAGAGATAATTGGGCATGAGACTCTGAATTTGGCCTGAACTAGATTTCTAGTCCAAAGACCTAAGATCCAATTTGGCCAAATTCAGGGACTAGCTAGTGCTCCAATTTTCTCTAACCTGAAACGAAATGATCGACAATGTAGAGAGAAAGAATTACCACAAAGTAAAAACTGTAAGTCCCCTTGGCATGGGAGATTCTGGGCCTATTGGGATCTCTTATATCTCCCATTAGCATGCACACCATGGATTCAAATTGATTTCTGTTGATTGAATCCCCCACATAAAGTAGTCGTTTACCTCTCATCAGTTCCAGCATTTTTGTTGCATTGAACCTATATATAGATACATCGCACACCAAAATTAAACATAGTAAGTTGAGATTAATCATTGATGTAGGAACACATTAGCAAGATGAAATCTGGCATGAATAGTGATTATGCAGTGAATTGTGTATTTTGAGTCTGCCCTTCCAGTACTACGTCAACCATTGTCGAAATGCAATAACTATGTACATTAATGGAAAACAAATTCGATACCAAGTTTTGAAGAAGGAAATAATTAATTAGCTTGGCCTATGTACTTACCTTGGAATTTCACAATCTTGTGGTTGCCACCTCCACTTGGTGAAGTTTTTATCTATTCTCCCACTGCCTTGACAATCAAAACCTTCATAAATGAAGGGACAGGATCGACGTGTGTACAACGGATAGCTTTCATCATAGACCCACCTCCCTCTTGTACTAAAATCACATCCTCCTAATTTTGTTGTTCTCTTCTTGTTTTCTTCAATGTCTTGCATCCCGCCGCTACTTGAAATTTGAGTAGTACTACTCTTTTGATCAAATGATGTTGCTATGCTCTTCTTCTTCTTCCTCTTTCCCGCCATCCTCTTTTTTATCGGTTTTTCAACCAATACAGCGTTTTTCTCGTCAGTAGTCTTGTTCATCAATGTTGGAGGGTTTTGCTCTTGATCAGCCTTATTCATCAATATTGGAGCATTTTGGACTACACTCTCCCTCTCAATCTTGTTCATCAATGCAGCAGTTTGCTCTTGATCAGTCCTGTTTTCCGATATTGGCGCACTTTGCTCTTGATCGGTCTTGTTCATTAATGACGTCGGTTCATTTTGCTCTTTTGTCATGTTCACCAACGGAACATTGTGGTTCTCAATCTTGTCAAATAAGGTTGCAGCTGGTGCACTTTGAGCAGGGACTATCGTGACGTTAGTAAAAATGTCTGACTCACTGGCGCCTCCGTCTTCATTTTTGACATGTAAATCATTTTGTGCGCCCACTGCTTGGGATACCCTCAAATGAAGATATAACAATTCATTCCATACATCAGGAATGCCAGGAAGGCACCAATGGCTGCAATCTCTGATGTCGGATGGATGAGCATCCATTCGATACTCCGACAAGCTCGTTGTGTTCAACAAAGTGACTCGAGTCTTCATCTGCCTTAGGACCTCCTCTACAATTACATCTTTCTCGTTTACAATTCCTGAAGGTTGGAGGAGGGGCTCACTAACTCCTACACAACTCTGCCGTAAATTCCATTTTCCTCCGCTGTGATCAATCAACAATTTTACAAATTAACCACTCATTAATAAATTGTCATGTAAGAACACCAATACACGTACTACTTCAATCAACATTAAATAATTAGATAACCTGAAGTGCGTTGGCGATGAAGTTCGAAAGAAAACTTGAGTTTTTCTTGGATTGATGTAATTATCAACCCATGATGCCCACGTCATCAAACCCTTTCTGAGAGCTGTGAGAACATCAAGATATGGATGAATTTTTTCACCTTCCTGGAAGAAATTAACCCTGCAAATGCAATGCATGCAGTCATAAGTACTTAAGCTCCAAATGTCAGGATAATCCCAATTAAGAAATTTAATTTAATTATCAGACACAATTAAAACGATCGAGTTAACATAGCTCAGTTGTTCTAAGGGGTGGGTACAACTAAAAGTCATTCATATATTATTGGAGCTTACCCGGCATTAGTTTTGAATTCGACCCACCAATGTTCGGTGTTGAATACCAAAATATCAGCTTCTCTCCATCGATGTGAACCGTGATCAATGGAATCAATTCGCAAGGACGTTTGCTCCTGCTTCTGGTCTACTCTTGTCATGACTTGTTCAACCAAGAAAACGGACGGATAGAATTCAACTTTACACTGGTAATCCTGTGAAAAAAAAAGTACGTACATCAGAAATTTAAATACATACAACATTCTAAATATTTATTAACCTTAAATGAAACAGCAATGTAAATATAGCAATACAGCATAGAGAAGAGAAGAATATACAAAGAAGGGAAAGTGAAATATTTTCCGCACATTCATTTTCCGTTCTTCACACACTAGTTTATTTTGTCCCTTGATTATCCTCTAATTTATTCAATCCAAGTGTCAGAAATAAACATGGGAGTGCATGGGGAGAAAATAGGTTTGCGGGAATCAATTCCCTGTGAAGAATTACCACAAAGACGACACTATAGCTTCCTCTCTTTCTGATGAATCTGGGCTTATTTGGATTTCTTTTATCTCCGACAAGCATGCACACCATAGATTGCCATTGATTCTTATTGATTGAATCGCCCACAAACACTAGCCTCTTCCCTCTGATAAATTCTAGCATTTTTCTTGCGTCGAACCTATACATGCATACATAATTAAAATCCCAATTAGCTAGCTAGCTTAATCAAATTGAAATAGTGATGAAGAACTAATTAGAAGGTTACCTTGGAATGTCACAATCTTGTGGTTGCCATCTCCACTTAGTGAAGTTTTTGTCTAATCTCCCATTACAACTAAAACCTTCTTCTATGAACGGACATGAACGACTTGTGTACAACGGATAGCTCTCGTCTTCGACCCACCTCCCTCTTGTACTAAAATCACATCCTCCTAATTTAGCTATTTTCTTGTCTTCTTCGACCAACAGCGGTCCGCTACTTGAAATTTGAGTCATCTGATCAAATGAAGTTGCTCTGGCCTTCTTCTTCTTTCTACTCTTAGCTTGAACCGTTTTTTCACTCAATGCAGCTGCATTTTGCTCGTCCGTCTTGTTCATCAAAATTGGAGCATTTTGCTCTTCAGTCTTGTTCATCAACGGTGCATTTTGCTCCTCGGTTGTGTTTGCCAACGGCGCAGTTTGCTCTTCATGAGTGCGGTTCAATGGAGCATTTTGCTCTACAGTCGTGTTCAAGGATGGAACATTTTGGTCTTCATGAGTATTTGTCTCAATCTTGTCAATTAAGATTGCAGCTGATGGAATTTGTTGTGCCGGCACTGCTGTGAAGTTACTATCAATAATAATATCAGACTCGCTGGCGCCTCCGTCTTCATTTTTGACATGTAAATCATTTTGTGCGCCCACTGCTTGGGATACCCTCAAATGAAGATATAACAATTCATTCCATACATCAGGAATGCCAGGAAGGCACCAATGGCTGCAATCTCTGATGTCGGATGGATGAGCATCCATTCGATACTCTGACAAGCTCGTTGTGTTCAACAAAGTGACTCGAGTCTTCATCTGCTTTAGGACCTCCTCTACAATTACATCTTTCTCGTTTACAATTCCTGAAGGTTGGAGGAGGGGCTCACTAACTCCTACACAACTCTGCCGTAAATTCCATTTTCCTCCTCTGTGATCAATCAACAATTTTACAAATTAACCACTCATTAATAAATTGTCATGTAAGAACACCAATACACGTACTACTTCGATCAACATTAAATAATTAGATAACCTGAAGTGCGTTGGCGATGAAGTTCGAAAGAAAACTTGAGTTTTTCTTGGATTGATGTAATTATCAACCCATGATGCCCACGTCATCAAACCCTTTCTGAGAGCTGTGAGAACATCAAGATATGGATGAATTTTTTCACCTTCCTGGAAGAAATTAACCCTGCAAATGCAATGCATGCAGTCATAAGTACTTAAGCTCCAAATGTCAGGATAATCCCAATTAAGAAATTTAATTTAATTATCAGACACAATTAAAACGATCGAGTTAACATAGCTCAGTTGTTCTAAGGGGTGGGCACAACTAAAAGTCATTCATATATTAGTGGAGCTTACCCGGCATTAGTTTTGAATTCGACCCACCAATGTTCGGTGTTGAATACCAAAATATCAGCTTCTCTCCATCGATGTGAACCGTGATCAATGGAATCAATTCGCAAGGACGTTTGCTCCTGCTTCTGGTCTACTCTTGTCATGACTTTTTCAACCAAGAAAACGGACGGATAGAATTCAACTTTACACTGGTAATCCTGTGAAAAAAAGAAAGTACGTACATCAGAAATTTAAATACATACAACATTCTAAATATTTATTAACCTTAAATGAAACGGCAATGTAAATATAGCAATACAGCATAGAGAAGAGAAGAATATACAAAGAAGGGAAAGTGAAATATTTTCCGCACATTCATTTTCCCGTTCTTCACACACTTGTTTAATTTGTCCCTTGATTATCCTCTAATTTATTCAATCCAAGTGTCAGAAATAAACATGGGAGTGCATGGGGGGAAAATAGGTTTGCGGGAATCAATTCCCTGTGAAGAATTACCACAAAGACGACACTATAGCCTCCTCTCTTTCTGATGAATCTGGGCTTATTTGGATTTCTTTTATCTCCGACAAGCATGCACACCATAGATTGCCATTGATTCTTATTGATTGAATCGCCCACAAACACTAGCCTCTTCCCTCTGATAAATTCAAGCATTTTTCTTGCGTCGAACCTATACATGCATACATAATTAATTAAAATCCCAATTAGCTAGCTAGCTTAATCAAATTGAAATACATAATTAAAATCCCAATTAGCTAACTAGCTTAATCAAATTGAATAGTGATGAAGAACTAATTAGAAAGTTACCTTGGAATGTCACAATCTTGTGGTTGCCATCTCCACATTGTGAAGTTTTTGTCTAATCTCCCATTACAACTAAAACCTTCTTCTATGAACGGACATGAACGACTTGTGTACAACGGATAGCTCTCGTCTTCAACCCACCTCCCTCTTGTACTAAAATCACATCCTCCTAATTTAGCTATTTTCTTGTCTTCTTCGACCAACAGCGGTCCGCTACTTGAAATTTGAGTCATCTGATCAAATGAAGTTGCTCTGGCCTTCTTCTTCTTTCTACTCTTAGCTTGAACCGTTTTTTCACTCAATGCAGCTGCATTTTGCTCTTCCGTCTTGTTCATCAAAATTGGAGCATTTTGCTCTTCAGTCTTGTTCATCAACGGTGCATTTTGCTCCTCGGTTGTGTTTGCCAACGGCGCAGTTTGCTCTTCATGAGTGCGGTTCAATGGAGCATTTTGCTCTACAGTCGTGTTCACCGATGGAACATTTTGGTCGTCATGAGTATTTGTCTCAATCTTGTCAATTAAGATTGCAGCTGGTGGAATTTGTTGTGCCGGCACTGCTGTGAAGTTACTATCAAAAATAATATCTAACTCACGGCTGCCGCTGTCTTCTTCTTCTTCTTCTTCTTCTTCTTCTTCTTCTTCTTCGTCATGTAACTCATGTTGCAGTACTGCCACTGCTTGGGCTTCGTTCTCAAAATAGCTAGAAGAAGCATTTTCAGGTGTACTGGAAGGGGTGTCCGTCAACTTCAAGACTGATAAATCTTTCGAAGGACTATTTTCTGTAACGGAAACATTATTTTTATCGATAAAATCATCTCCGGTAGTTAAATTAGTTGGATGATCAGCAGCTGGAAGAGGTGGAACTGTGGCGGCTAAGGGTGATGGTGTGAAACCGAAAACGATGGAGGATGTGTTGAAATACTCGAGACAATTGGTGGTTGGTTGGGCGGGCAATGGAATGTTGGAAGGAGAGGATATGTTGACCCAAATGAGAACGAAAGAGAGAAAGATGATAGAGGAAGCGATGCTAAAATAAAAAACTAAGGATGTAGTTGGTAATGTAATGGAAAAAATGCTCAGCTGCGGCCTCTTCATAACTAAACGTACGTACTCTCCTCAGCTTTTTTCTTCAATGGAGAAAAGGAGTCAATGGGAAGGAGGTCTTCAGTGAGATTTCGTAGGTGTCTGTCTGTGTGTGTTTGATCAATGTCCCTACTAGCTATAGAGGAAGACACAAATAATTCAGAAAAAAAATTCTTCTAGTATGCTGAGTTGCTGAATGTGAGTTGTTCATGAAAAACCATCTCGTCACTTGAGTTGTAAAAGACGTTAGGCGCAAATTGGGTGGCAGACTGGAGCCTAGCGCCTAGGTGACTAGGTGGCCTAGACGGATTTAAATAAACTTATTATATGTCAAATAAATAATTATGTTGGGATACATAAATTGAAAAATAGAATGAAATATATATTAGAAAGTATTAGAACATATTGAAAACATGGGGAATTAGAATACAATGAGTGTTCATCGAAGTATTTAACAAGTATCTTACAATTTATTTATAAAAAATGCAAAATAAAAGTTATGTATTTTATATCTTAGTGAGAGTGACGACCTAAGTGGGTGCCTAGGGGGGTTGCTAAACGGGTCTAGTTTGATGCTTAAGTAAGTCTAAGTACCATTTTTTAATTTTCAAATACATAAGAATTAATCGGAATTGTAGCCGGCCGTCTAGCGCTGTTATATGTAAGAAGGGCTTGGGATTTAGAGATAGCGTTGTAGGTAAGGTAAGGTAAGGTATTGGCTATAGCGGATGAGGTGCGAGTGTTGTTGCGTGCATTGGAATGTTGTGGCATGCATGAAATGGCTTCTTTTGGCGCCATTTCTCTTGACGTTGGTGAATAGTGAAAGGAACACGTCCGTCTGCATGTTGGAGTTGGACCATTTGTCCCATATGTGACCACTTGTTAATTAACCACAGACGACATAGAATATATTTTCTACAAGGCATTTTCATCCTCACAAAATTAAAAAAGGAAGAACTAAAAGACATAATTGTATAGTTAAAAACAATTCGGAAGGAAGAATTAAAAGACATAATTGTATAGTTACAAACAACTCAGAGTAAATTTTTGTATGAAATTTATGTTCACTATTAGAATATGAGCACCAAACGCAAGTTCAATTTGTAATTTATGTTCACTACTACTATGTGAACATCGAACACAAACTCAATTCATAACAGAAGAAAGATTATCAATATTACTGCCAAAGCAAAACTTTTTTTTCGATGTGAAACAACTCTCAATATCCATAACCACGGCTCCACCGTTCACAAATAAATAGGTTGAAAAATGAATTGAATTAGATTGAAATTTCTATCCTCGATGGAGTCGGTGTTTGTGTTGGGAATAATATCAATATTCACCACGAGATGTATGGATCATAACCCTATTGTCTAATGTTTTATGGACAAAAACATTGAGCATGCCGGAATTTGGGAGTGATCTGGTGGCCCAAGGGAGCAACACCAACACCTAGTCTGTAGTTTAGTGAATTATTATTTTGTTTATTGTTTTGTTTGATGCCCATTTCTATTCATGGGCACGTAGAATGTTCAACTCTGACAAAACTGAACGACAAGGGCATGTAAGGCGGAATTTAAGATATGATTTGTCATTTGATTTGGAGAATGAACCCGTCAACATGTACTCCTATTTTTATCCTTCTCATACAAACTTTTTCGCATGCAATCAATATTTAGTCCAGTGGAAATACGGTAGAATTCTAAGTCAGATTTGCTCTCTGATCTTAAATTCGAGGCATGAAGCTAGCAAAAACACTGATGATTCCCTGGTTAAAAGCCTTAAAAAGACGTGCAATTTGAATGTGGTTAGGTGACCAAAATTTCATTTTTTCATAAATATTTGACGCGTGTTAAAATGATGATATAAGAAAATTTATTCGTACTTAGAGTATAGTAGTTAGAATAACTTTATTAAACAAGGGCAGTAAAAGCCCAAAACAACTTTTAGGTAAAAGTCCAGCCCAACTTAATATATGCCAACTCAACGTTCTAAGACCTTGGTTGAGACATTTAGTATTACAGTCTAATAATATTACTCTTCATTTGTAAGTGAGAGGTCTTAGATTCGATTATTGTCAAAGGAAAATTTGTATCACATTATTGCTAGTCAATTGTGAGGCTAAGCTCACCCTCTTCTTCCTTAGTATAGATAATATCGTTTATTCAAAAAATAAACACCTTCTTGGTCGAAAGGCAGCAAGATAAATCTACTATTTACTTAGGAGTAATGCTAGGTACAATAAATTTGTAGACTAAATTTGCAAACTAAATAATGCGTTAGCACCAAAAAATAAGGTAATGATATGGAGACTTAATTTGATGACTAAAATTTGTAAATTAAATGACATGGAAGTTAATGATTGGATTATTACTTAAAGCGTTGATAAACGTACTCATTTTTTATCAGCAATACATCATTTAGTTTATATGTTTTATCTACAAATTTAGTCCACCTAATATTACTCTAAAAAAATGGGCACGATAATCAACAATTAAATAATAATCTAATTATTATTTTTTGTTATTTAGTTTACAAAATTTAATCTTCCTAACATTACTCTTTACTTAGGGTTCCTCCTTCGCATTCAAGGGACCAAAAGGCCAAGTGTGAGACACAACGGAAGAAAAAAAAAAATCAATAGCCCCTTTATGACAGAAGATGGAAACCAAAATTACAAGCTACCTAGTCAGCCATGCAGCAAAGTGAACAAATTTATAACATGTTTACTTCTCACACATTTCTTTTAACTTTTGATCGTCGGATCGAATGAATTAAAAGCTCAATGGCTAAAAATAACAATGAGTGTGTGGGAGGTAAAAATGAGTGTGAATAGCAATATATCCTTGAAAGGAAGAATTATATACAAGTCAGATGAAACAAAAACCGGTTTAGCCTCAATTACTGCAGCAAATGAAGAAACAACAATTCATTCCATGCATCAGGAATGCCAGGAAGACACCAATGACTGCAGTCTTGAATCCCCGACTTTCTAGAATTTCTTCCATATATAGACGGATGACCATCGATTCTGTATTCGGACAAGCCGGTTATGTTCAAGAATTTCACAGGAGTTCTCATCTGCTTTATGACCTCTTCTGCAATTGTATTCTTCTCAGAGTAAGAAGAGCTCGAAGTTTGGAGGGGTTGGGTTGCTTCCTTACAACTCCCACCCGAATTCCATTGACCTCCCCTGTTCAATGAGTTATAAATTAATCAGCAACTGACTTGCACAAGTTTAGCATTGCTGCAATTTGAACACAAGCTAACCTGAAATGGGATGGTGCTGAACTTCGAAAGAAAACTTGGGTTTTGCGATTGAAGTGTTTATCAACCCATGATCCCCAAGTCATCAAAGCTTTTCTGAAAGCCGCGGAAACATCAAGCTGCGGATGAATTTGGCCCGCTTCCTGGTAGTAATTAATCCTGTTACAAGATTCAAAGATCAGGTTTCCCATTCAAGATACTTAATAGATGTATCACTTGCATACTGTAAACATGTCATTTTTCAGTTTTAACCCATCATCAGATTTCAAGACGAGTACAATCTCCCAACAACGAGCATGGTACCCTAGATCCTGAAAAGCTTGATAATAGTTCGGTAATGGAACTGACCCGGCTTTAGTTTTGTAATGGGTCCACCAATGAGCAGTGTTGAATACCAAAATATTAGCTCCTCTCCATCTAGATGATCCATGATCGATGGAATCAATTCGCAAGGTTTGCACCCGCTTCTGACCTACTCTTCCCTTGCCTTCATGAACCAAGAAATGGGACGCATAATATTCAACTGTGCACTTGTAATCCTATATAAAGAACACTACTTCAGAAACAAAACACATAATAATAACCTGCAAATTAAACAGCAGAGAACAATCTGAAGAATTACCACAAATTTGAAACTGTAATTCCCCTTCTCTTTGGTTATTCTACGCCTATGCGTCTCATAGACCCTAGTTGGATCTCTTACAGCTGACATCAACATGCACATCATGGATTCCCATTGATTCCTATTGATCGAATCCCCCACGAAAACTAGTCTTTTCCCTCTCATCAATTCCAGCATTTTCGTAGCATTGAACCTAGGGCACGTGCAAGCATACACTACTTCAACAATCATGATTGCAGTTTATCTAACTACATTGTTATGTCCAGGCCAAAATACCAAAGCTTAAACAATCAATTCATCGTATATTTCTCGGGAAAAAAAAAATTGCTTTTCTTTCAAGTAAATTAAAGGACTGGAGATAGAAACTACCTTGGAATGTCACAATCTTGCGGTTGCCACCTCCACTTCATGTAGTCTTTATCTTTTCTCCCATTGGCCTGACAATTAAAACCTTCATCTATCAAAGGACAGGACACATTTGTGTACAGAGGATAGCTCTCATCATATACCCACCTCCCTCTTGTAAAATCACACCCTCTCACTCTCTTCTCTTCAACCACTCCATCACTTGAAATTTCAATCTTTTTCAGTGCAGCATTTTGCCCTCCAGTCCTATTCAATTCGGCATTTTGCCCTCCAGTCCTATTTAATTCAGCATTTTTCCCTCCAGTCCTATTCAATTCAGCATTTGGCTCTTCAGTACTCTCAATCTTCAGAAACAGGATTGCCGGAGCACTTTTCTCCATCGATGTGAAGTTACCATTTAGCCCACCGCCTGCTCCGTCTTCGTGTTCTGCAACTTGGGATTCGTTCTTCTTCTTCTGCAAATCAACTGTAAGTGAAGCCCCAGAAAACCCAGATGCATTTTCCGGTTTACTCAAATGGGCACCTTCCAAGATCGAATCTTTCAGAGCATTTACTGATAAATTTCCACTGAAGTCGGTCATAGTCTGAATAGCTACGGACGGGAAGTGGGTTTCTTGGGGGATTGAAGGGGTGGATTTAGTAAGCCAGATGGTAAAGAAAGTGAGAAAGATTAGAGATGAAGAGATGGTGAAAGAAAACACCAAGAATCTGGTGGGTTTGAAAGAGAAACTTCTCTGCCTTTCCATAATTTCTGAATTTCTCAGTGGGACTGAGGAGTCATTGGGAGAGTGTTGGGAGATTTTTGGTAGATTTGGGATGCGGGAAAAGGAAAAGAATTAGGAAATGAAATTAGTGAAGGAAAATGCATGTGCAGAGAAGTTTGCAGATTTGAGAGCGTGAGAAGTTAGTGTGCTGAGAGCAAAGGAGCAGTTGCTAATTGGGAAAGTGGGGTGGTTAATTACTTGTGAAAAAAATAGTTTTATGAAATTGACAACATAACTACATTTCTACGTGTGAAATAACATGTATAGCCTCGTCTGATATCGGTTAGTAGTACGTGTCACTCGATTTTAAATGCATGGTCAGAGGAGCGTACTATGTCTTTTTAACAAACATCATTTTTTTAGTTAGGAGGGAGAATGAGCGGTAGAAATCTACATTCGTTAGAGTAGTTAGGTATAATTGTTTTTTATCACTGCGTTATATTATATGTTTTGCAATCTACTCAATTTGTTTAATTTATAGAACACATATGAAAGGGGAAAGTGATCAAGCTTCAAAAAGTTGCAAATCATAACACTTCTAGCTCATGTTAACAAGATGTCAAAATCAGAGCATTAGACTCTCATTTTCTGGTTGGAAAGTGATTTTTATACACTATTATCCTCTTGATTTCACCTTGTTGTAAATGTCATCGGAAAATCTGAAAATCGCCAAATACATACACAATGCCTACAGTTATCTTTCATAAGTCGTCTCGTATTCACGAGAGATTTTTCAGTGTATTGAGTACATGGTCCGTACATCAAATTTCATAATACAAGTAGTTGGATATTTAAAAATAAATTAAAAATTAAAAAATCAACCACTTGTATAATAACACTTAATCAACCACTTATACAGTGACATTTGATCAACCACTTGTACAATGACACTTGATCAACCATTTATACAATGACATTTGATGAATCGAATGGTGTTCTGTATTTACAATAAATGCAGATATGGATTGAGTTGATATTCCTGATGAGATTGTCCATTTCCTACCACGTGAGTCATGAGTCGTGACAATGTTTTTTTGTTGGGATTAACAGCTGTATGGGTCGTAGCCCTTAATGGCTTTTGGACCCAAACACATTGTCGTGTAGCAAAAGGAGGCGACGCTTTGTTTTCTACTTTAAAAAGGAAAAGAAAAAGAATTTTAAATACAGGCCCACAAGAAGCCCAAACATCTCATTTATAAACCAGGCCCGTTTATGTTCAACCCACGAGAAGAACAAGGGAAAGTAGGAAGCCCAACCCAAATACAAGGATCGTTTACGGTAGGAATAAAACAAACCAAAAGAGAGAATGGGAGACAATGGAAGCCGGGAATCCCCCTCTCGGATGATTCCAAAGTTACAGAGGCTATTCATGGACGACGCGCCTATCCGCTCAAAACGTAGAAATGTGGTTTACTGATGTAGAAATCAAATTGAAACTCCGTAGACAACATCTAATCTACATATGAATACGATGGCGGTTGTGGAGTTGAGACAAGTCCAGCTTTCAGGCAGAAAAGACTGCCTCAACGAGGGCATGCGTCTTCTTGGGGTATCCCATGCCAACCATGTGGCTGAGATACACCTTCCCGTCCTTCACGGTTGCTGCTGTGGCCAACCGATGCCTTGGGCCTGAGAATTTTCCCACAACGGAAGCTGTCTCCCACCCGTCAGAGCTCTCCACTAATCTACCAGAAGGGTTGCCGGCAACTACAACCTTGGTGGGAGATAGGAGCTCTAGACCATCCCCAAATGTTAGCGGTCCTCCAGCTACCTCAATGAGCTTCACTTCCTCTCCCTTTGCTAGATCAATCTTCAACAATTTACCACTGAAAGTGTGAATAACTATCAAGTAGCCATCTGGGTGGTAAACGATTCCGTTTAGGCCAACCAAGTTTTTGTACCACTCCTTTGCTTTGAAGAGAGGGTTTCTAATTGTAGAGAGGAGCTTCCCGTCAGCTCCAACCTTCCAAATTTTACTGGCTGTGCAATCTGTCACATATGCATTACCTTCTGCATCAACTGCAACATCATCTGCGAATGATTTCTCATCACCTACATCAACAGAAAAAACGGAGAATGGGATGTGAATCATATCTATAAACTGTAATAACGATTTTGACAATAAACATTAATCCACACCAATCAAAGGATGCAAGAATGTGTCGACATGGATAAAAAATGCTTGAACAATTTCAAGCTTCAAGGGGTCTACATAGTTTACTTCGTCCATATTTTTCAAATCTCAATACATGACTAATAAACAAACTTGGCCACATTGTACTTAGTTTAGTCTCTTTAAACTGCCAACTTAGTGGGTGAGCCATCCAAAGAGGACCTTAGAAGAAACTTTTTTATATCTTAGTCCAGTTTTCATCTTTGGGTGGTGTTAGATAGAGTCCACTCACAAATATTTGACCTACAGTCAAAAGTGAACAGCTTCAATAAATCGAATCTCTCTTGATTAGTCATTTAAACACCAATTAGCGCTTGAGTAATTGACAGGTATACTACATTTGCTAACCACATCACCAACCACATCTTGCGAGTCTATTGTGAACTGTACCGCTGATAGATATGTCTCATGTTGTGTGTGAGAGATGAGGTAACCAATATTTGTAGTAAAAATGGTACGAATAGTTTTAGTAGTGGTGCTTACAATTAGTGGAATAACAAAAGTACATAAATACACTTCGACTAATACTAACACGTAACAACCCCATGTCTCTCGTCTCTTTCAAGTAATGCGGTGCCTACGGCAATAACTCACCGATTCCTTGTAGTCTACCCATCTGTCTCTATTCTTACATAACTTAGGATTTGTTTGGAAGTGCTTTTAAAATGACTAAAACCGTTTTTAGAGAAAATGTTTTTGAGTTCCACAAGTACTTTAAGTGCTTCTTAGAAGAAAACACTTCAAGTGCGTGTCCAGGATTCACTTGCATTTTTACTAAGAATTAGTTCCAAAACAATTTTCATCAAAAACATTTTCAATCATTTTAAAAACACTTCCAACGAGGCCTTAAATAACCCCCCAACCACATCTACGATTGTTTAAAATAAAATAAAAATGATAACAGGTGGACCTGCCTATGTGTAAAGATTCATTAGTTTGATCAACAACCATTAGTCTCACTACCACCAACCAAAATATTTAAAGAAGACAAACAATAGCGCACCAACCACTTCTATCGCAAAAATAAAAGCATACCATAACCAGATTTAATCAGAACTTACCAGACAACACCATAAAAGTTATTGTTCAGAAATAAATCCTACCAATCTATGCTTTTACATTCAAACATACTTGACCACTAATCGGATAGATAGGTTTAGCTACTTTTGTGGCTGCTACCTGAATTGAAGCAAATGTCCCCTGGTGGATGGCATACCAAAACTCAAAGGCGCGTATGGAAAAGCACTTGATCATAAGCGTTTTCACTAAAAGCGCTTATATTAGAAGCAAATCGACCTTTTTTAATAATAATTCAACTATATTTCCAAATTTTCAAGGCAAAAATACAAGCTTTAGTAAGTGAAATTTAATCCAGACCGTCCGTTGACGTGGGGTTTACCCACCATCAACCAGAGAAAGCGGTAAAAATGAAAGTAAAACAAACGGGTAACGGGCCAGATGAAGATCAACGATCAAAAAGAGGAACTTACTTGGGCCGCTGAGTTGAGTGAGAAACACCCGTTCCCACGTGGACAAGTCGTAGGCCGCCAGCGCACTATATAAGTTGCCCTTGACGTCAGCAGTGGCAACGAGGAGGCGATTCCTGGGCCGGTCGATGAGGAGTCCGAGCGAAGCATTTCCGGCCAAGTCAACGTGTTTGACCACGGGGACTTCCACCAGAACCGCATCGGGATCGTCGTTGGGCACCGTTACTTGGCCGATTCCGCCGTCTATGAAGGAGACAAGGAAGCGACGGTTGAGATCGTCCCACTTGGCGCACTCGCGGAACCAGCTGGTGCTGTGGTAGTGGTAGACGTGGGTGGCGGGTTTGGCGACCTCGAGGGAGATGAGGTAGGCGATGGGGACGGCGGAGAGGAGGAGGAAGAGGAGGAGGAATTTGGGGGAGCAGAGGGCGGAGCAGCAAGCCATGTTTGAATTCCTTGAAAGTGTTGACTGCTGCTGGGGTTTTTGGGTGAAGGAGTGATGTCGCTTTGTGTTCCTTTTCAAATAAAAAGAAGATGATGAAATGCAAATTGCAAAGGGTGAAAAGAACGAGGTGAGTGATTTTTTACTAGAAACATTGTGGTCCCCACCGTGAACATTTTCTTTTTAACGAAACAATAAGGGAAATTATATTCACACGCATCAAATTATTTCTCTCACATTTTTTTAATTTTTTTAATATTTTTTACACATCACTAATATTTGATAAAAAAATATTTAAAAATTAAAAAAGTGTGAAAGTAACTTATAATGTATGAATATAATATCCCAACAATAATACGTGCGAGGAAAAGATGAGGGAAAGAAAAATAATACATAGAAAATCATGAATCCAGAAAGTAATATCAGAAAATGAATGGAAATGAGATCAAGAATTTGTTACAGTCAATCAAATTTTTTTTGTTTCTCCGGTGTTTGCATCGGGAAGTGATAAATCGGGTAAAGAATAAGATCGAAATTAGCAAAGACATTTTTCCTAATAAGGTGAGGATGTCCTCATTAGATGGGCAGGTCTACAAATATTCTTAGACGTAGCCTAACATCATGAAGGTTTGAGCAACTGATTACAACATCATTAAGCTCTTCCGTTCGTGGTAAAGATGAGGAAAAGAAAAATAATACATAGAAAATCATGAATCCAAAAAGTAATATCAGAAAATGAATGGAAATGAGATCAAGAATTTGTTACAGTCAATCAAATTTTTTTTGTTTCTCCGGTGTTTGCATCGGGAAGTGATAAATCGGGTAAAGAATAAGATCGAAATTAGCAAAGACATTTTTCCTAATAAGGTGAGGATGTCCTCATTAGATGGGCAGGTCTACAAATATTCTTAGACGCAGCCTAACATCATGAAGGTTTGAGCAACTGATTACAACATCATTAAGCTCTTCCGTTCGTGGTAAAGAAGAAAAATCAAAGGCATTAAAGATATGATTACTTGTCAAATTATATCTCTAATACTCTCATAAATTTAAGATCAGCTCAAACAAGTAAGGAATATTCATCACATTCAATTAAGAATGTCACTATGATCATCTCAAGATATTATCTCGTAATTAAAATCTTTGAGATTATTCTTTCCTCACCTTCGCCAATGGAAGACAAAACCCTACACCTAGACCGACCATCTCCCTTTAAATACCCTATTTCCACCAAATTCTGTTAAGCTTGTGTTACGCGCTTAAGCTCCAAAACTCACTCTTTTAGAAAAAACTAACTTAGGCATCGGATATCCATTGGCCAAACTCTTTACCTCGTGGGGTGAGGAAGTGGGGTGGGGTGAGGCTTTGGCCTTGATCAAATTTTGTAGGCACAATTTTGTTAAGACTGAAGACAACGAAATTATGCTACCACACAAATCACTTTTTCTTAGGCATTAGGAAATGCAAAGGTAGTCGAGAATGAAAGTAATTCTTATATTATATATTACTAAACACGAAGATAGTAGAATTTTCAATACCCGTCAACGTATTTCAAATAAGCAAACATTTCTTAAAAGGGATAGAAATCAAATTTCCTTTTGTGCCTTTTGAATTAATTGTATTACAATCAACTTTATATATGTGCATGTTGGTATTATTAACCATGAATGATTAGGTTAGGGGAAAGATACATAAAGGGGAAAACAAAAGCTCAATCAAAGCATGGTGGTTTGTCCATATGTCGATATATAGTCCAAAACAATAAAACAAATTAGAGAAATAAAGAGATTTTTTTCAAAGTGGAAATCTTCATGGATTCAGTATCACTTTATAATTTAACGTCAATTTCTGTGTCAATATTATAAAATATTATGCTAAAAACACGAGGTGATCGAGAGAATCTCACTTTTCAAGAATTCTCTTTAGCATTTCTCACTAAATTATTACAAATTACTAGAAGATTCTTTTTTCTAGTACATTGATTTTTTTATACTAAGGGAGCTCGGCTAAGCCACATAATATATAGTCTAATTTGGTAGCGAATTCACCATCAACGATATTCGAACCTAAGCCCTCTCATTTCTAAATAAAAAAAATATTATCAAACCATAGTACTGAGTGGCAAAAATATTCTTTCTTTTCGTTTGTGTGGTTAAGACTTGAGGGAGTTGGAGAAGTAGCTGCATGGCTGGTAGTGCTAATATATTAAAGTCTCGCCAGATTGTTCCCATTTTTAATCTTTTGACTTGCTCACCACTTACGACCATTGACTCAAATTTGGCATCTAATTTTCAAAAATAATTCCAATTATTTATTTCATAACATGGGAAATGATGCAATTTTTATATTTCCAAATATAAATTCCAAACTTCACTCAATTTCTTCACCTAAAACAAAACAAAATCACTGGTTTTAAAAGATAGATCAATCAACATCGCTTGTATAAAGATGTTTCAAATTACAGATGTTTATGTTTATGATCAAAATCGTTCATATTATGAATCATTCTGTAAAAATTATCTTCGCAAAGAATAAATTAAACTTTCTATAACCTGGCAACGAACAGTTTTGATTAGGAATGTGTACTTATTTTTTAAGTAGCCAAGTATTGAGTATCCAGTGGGTTGAGCAAGCCGACTGGATTTTTGTGTTTGAGAGTTTTGGGCAACTCAAATTGCTATTTGTACACAACAAACACAATCCAAAGACTCTAACTTGAACTCACTAGATAACTACAATAACGTAGTGTGGCTACATAATACTTAATGCTACGAGTATTTACTTGTTAGATTGATTTAAATAGCTATTAGATTCTCTATTTTCTATATCAGCAAATTCATTTTTCGTATCATTCAATGATACGTACTATCAAGAAAAAATACATATTATAATAAAAAGACTGAATAGAACTACCGAGGTTCACTTTAATCGAAAATAATTGGCCATCAAACAAAAAAATAGGAGACTAAATGCAAAATACTAATACTTCTTTTTAATATTAGCTAAAAGCAGGGATAAAAAGGTAACTCCAATATGAAACACTGCTAAGATTTTAAAGGCCAGTCTCAAGGCCCAATAAAACGATTACCCAATCCGGCTAATTCCAATCTAAGCCCAAAGGGATAAGAAGCCCACGATCTCGGAACTCGGAAGAGCCTAGATTTTCTTCGAGAGGGAAGGGGAGGCTCACAGGAGGCCGATCGGTTGAAAAGGAACGAAGCCCCAATTTCGAATTCGCAGTCTCTCTCTCTCGTCGCAGCCCTTCGTTCTCAGGTAAAAACCCTAACAAACAATTCGATCTCGCTTCTCTCTTTTATTTGATTCGTATTTATTGGTTTGTGGAAACGATTTCTTATTCTAAGCAACTATTTGAATCCGGTTATTGACGTTTCTAGTATATTCGACTTCGATCACTATTTTCATATTTTATTTTTCTGTTCGGTTAGTTGTTTAATTGCTCTGTAAATATGTGATAAATGATGGAAAAATTGGATATTGGGATGATGGGATTGGAGAAAATCAATCTCTGGTTCACTGCACCCCGAAAGCATAAAACACTCCGGAAAATTTCATGGATTTTACAGACAAAAGTCTTTTCATTTTTATCCTGAAAGTGTTCGGTGGGTTTAAAATTTCTAGGCATCCTATCGAAAGGTTCAATTTTTGGGCATAAAGTGTTTTTTTTTTTTTTTTAACAAGTGATATTATCTACACTAAGGGGAGGGGTGAGGGGTGGGCGCCTTAGCCTCACAATGGGCTAGCAATAATATGGTTCAAACTTGCATTTGGTGAGAATCGAACCTAAGATCTCTAATTTTTGGGCATAAAGTTAGATGCCATAGTCTGATTGTGGTAACCTCCCAGGGATAAAATTTATAGCATGCTTTTATATCTGTTCTTCGTTACATTCTACTTTGCAGACAGCCTATTGATTACTTGACCTAAATCCTAGGCCTCTCGTTTTATTTTACAGTTTATTCTGTTAGGAGTATATGGAGTACCTAAATCCAAGGCCTCCTGTTTTGGGGTTCAATCTGTTAGAGTATATAGAGTTAAGGTGATGCCAAGCGTCACAGGATTAGTCTATATGTTTGTGAGGGTCAATGTCATATGAAGATGATGACATGTAACACAGATTAAACCATCTGATCACTGATCAGTGTATTGTTAGGATGCTGTTAGTGAGTCGGTTATGTTAGAGAGATATAATCCTCACTTGATTGTAATGTACGACTAACCTGAGATGATACAGAATCATATCTGTATGAAATGGATAAAATGACGCTTTCCTAATTGCAGATCAAGCGAAATGGCGGGTCACAAGATTGCTCATGCCACATTGAAAGGTCCAAGTGTTGTCAAGGAGATATTGTATGGATCGGTGCTTGCCTTGGCTTGCGGAAGTCTGTGGAAAATGCATCACTGGAATGAGCAGAGGAAAGTGAGGGCGTTCTACGACTTGCTCGAGAAGGGTGAAATCAGTGTTGTCGTTGAAGAATAGCTATTCGCAGTTCCGACCATGAATCCAACACCCAGTTAATCATTCTCCCTTTCCATTTAGTTTGGTCTTGAAATTATCAAGTTTATCGACTGTTATGGATTACAGTATTACTTCAAAAATCAAACTATGTCATTGATATTCTCTTCCTTGTGATTGCATTTATGATTGCTCTACCTCTGTTTTGTACAATTGAATCGAGCGTGATAAGTTTCATGAGGATGGTACAATTCTCTTAAACATTTCCATTGTCGGTCAGAGTACATTTTATTTTTAAGTCAAAGTCATCCAACCAACCGCTTTTCTTCATCGAATTACTAGCATTTGTCAACACGAACACATTTTTTTTAGAAAATGAGGAGAGAGGGAGAGAGAAAATGTGTTTTTTTTTGGGGGGGGGGGGGGGAAGTGGGAGGTTTTTGGTTTTTTTTTTTTAATTTTTTTAATATTGTAGGTAGACCTGACATTTTGAACTCGATCTGTGGACCCGACCCGACCGTTAATATTAGTATTTGGGTGGATGCTTAACGAGTCGGGTCGCAAACTGGTGAATCCGTTAACAACCCGTTAAATAACGGGTCACTTTGGGTCAACCCGTTAGACCTGTTAGCATCCGTTAGTTGATGATATTTTAGTAATTTCAATAAAGTCTTAACAACAAAAAATAAAATCTATGCAAAAAAAAAAAATAATAATAATAATTGTTAACGGATGACCGGTTAAGCTAACGGATCAGGTTCGGATGACCTGTTAACTTAACGGGTCGGATTGAATCCAACCCAAACCTGATAAACCCGACCTGTTTACAAGTTTAATTGTAGGTAAGGTTTCAATAAAAAACAGTAAAATTTAAACTTGTAAAATTACATTATTGCCCATTATTTTTTTTTGTGTGATAGAAGACTAAACAGTATTTTCACCATCTCTTGGTTGACAAATAAGGTTTCATTAATTAATAGAGATAACTTAATACCAAATTAGCTCTTCAATATTACAACTGGATTGTCTGTGTAACGTTATTTTTCGTTCAAGAGCTTTATGACATTAAAAGCAACAGATGGAAGTTATGGAACACGTATAAGTTTATAACCCCAACCCCCTCTCCCAGATTTTGGCTGCTCAACATCCATCAACTGGAAGGATTTTGGAGCCAAAGAAGTTTGGGATACAATTACAAATGATACATCGCAATTGTGACAAATACGAATTGCAGTTCAACGAGGAAGAATCGTTGCCATCGCACTCTGACAGGGCAATCTTGTGCCATCAATTTTGTACACCACATTGATGTGCGAACTAGTTCTCAGAAGCCACGATCTGCAATTTTTTCTACAGGATAATCATTCGACAAATACGTAAGTAGAAAACCCAAGATTTAAGAAAAGGAATTTATGGTAACGAATAGAGGAGGAAAACTGAGACTCCAAGGTTCGGATCCTTTCAGAGGATAGATGGTGTAAAGAGATTTTGAAATAATTATCTTGCTTCTATTTTTTTTCAGAGTTAATTTAGTTATGTCCCTCTATTTCTGCAAGATTAAAGAAATTACCATAACGATGACCTTGGCAATGAGTCAAATCCTTCATGCTCAGAATTTGACACCTCTGGACCACCGCCTCCACTAGCAGCCACCGATTTGCTTTCAGAAACTGTAGATCCTGGGCTTAAGTTCTCTTTACTTGCATCGGAATCTGCATTTACATTGGAAGTGTTTGACACGCAATATTTCTGAAGCCATCTATCACTTTCCCATAGCACGTGCATGATGCTCTCTCTTGCTGCATATCCATGGCTCTCAAATGGAAGAATCACGAGGCGGGACAGAGCACCATGACCTTTCAGAGCATTAAAGAAGCGATCCGACTGTATAACACACAAACATAAATGAAATCACATGTCGACAGCTCACAAACAAGAAGAAACTCATCATGCAAGTCAGCATTAAAGGGGTGAAGGACATCTGTACCTGCATTGTCAAAGTTCCAGAATTATTGTCTTCTTCTCCATGGATAAGCAAGATTGGCTTCTTAATTTTATTAGCGGACATGAAGGGACTCATCTCTACATAAGTACTGGTAGCCTCCCAAAGAGTTCTATCCTCGTTCTGCACCGATAAACCAAGGAGTCAGGCCATTAAAACAAAAGGTCAAGTAATTACCTAGGTCTTATGGCATGGAAAGAGAAAATATCAGAACACATATGTTTATATATTTAAATCAACTTCTCATAAGCTACCTGAAAACCAAAAGGAGTAAGTGTTCTGTTGTAAGCACCAGAACGAGCAATTCCACAAGAAAAAAGATGAGGGGCATGTGCCAAGAGGTTTGCAGTCATGAATGCCCCATATGAATGTCCCCCAACAGCAATTTTGTCTGGATGAGCCACCTTAATGAGGGTAGCACCAGAAGAGGTTCAGGTCAACATTATTAAGTCAGAATCTAAAAAGATTCATACTGCAAAAGTGGAGAAGCTTACCCCGCGTCGAACAACTTCCTCCACAGCAGCCTCTGCACTTGCAACCAATTGCTCCACATAGCTGGTCAAAATATATACATTATAACTCGTAGAAAAACACTAAAGCATTAGTGGCACGTTGGGAGTATCTAATCCATTTTTTACCCAGTTAACAATTCGATGGATTTATGATATACGAATCATCTTCTGTCACTAACCTTACGAGAAATGCTACTGAGTTCATACAGAAAATTATAATTAATTTTGGCTGGAAGCAGAAACCCAGGTTATTACATATGCAAAAACAAGTTACCTATCATTTGCTTCTTTATCACCCTCACCAATAATAGGAATTGTTGGTCCAGACAGAATAGCAAACCTGCACGATTCCGAGCAATAAAAAATTGGTCAACATGTTTAAAACAATCCGGACACCAAAAAGGTTCTAAACAAAGACTATTACACACAGAAACACCAAAACATAGTAATAAAACAATGGGAAGAGGTAATGCATGCCTTCGAGCCAGCCAGAGGAGGGCTGATGTGGGACCTATGCCAGCAAATTCATTAGGAGAACCACGAACTTGTCCAGCAGCATCTTTGCTCTTGAATTCTCCAGGGTAAGACCAGAACAGACATGGAAGAGGGCCATCTCTGGCTGGATCATAACCTGGTGGAAGGTATAGCGTTGCAGTTAGTTGAACCCCATCCTTCCTCTGGTACTTGACCAGCTCTTTCTGCAATGATGCCAGCTGTGGATATGGATGAGGAAAATTTGTAATTTGGACTGCTTTCTTTTCTGGCCAGCTTAGGATAGAATACTGGGTGTTTTCAGTTTTTGACTCTTTGGAAGTCAATACTTTCAGGTGATCAATGAGCAGATCCCCTTCTTCCTCATCAGACATTAAAGCAACAACAGTCTCGTAATACTTTTCTTTGTCACTCTTCCATATTCTTTCTTTGTTTCCTGTATTTCTGAAAGAATTTGGTTTAGGACACCAAACACACATGAGCACTTGAGAACGCAATAGAAACAAGAAATTATAAAAAACGTACATGTCAAACAAGTCGAGGAAGGGGATATCTCCCTCTGGTGTAGCACCATTTCCATTCAGCAGTAAATAAGTGCCTTCCTCATTTTCTTTCTTTACTTTTGCTAACACATATGTCCCAGCAGGAGTTCTCCGCAGCATAGGAGAGCCAGGATCAGAATACACATCTTCTGACGATCTATCAAACAGGATGCGTGGACTGACATCATTTGATCCAGGAGAAATTACCCAGGTTCTCGTTCTCCGTGTTTTGTACCAAGACTCGTAAACTAGAGCCAGTGAATCATCTGACCAAGAAATCCCTCTGTGAAATTGAAAATTTCAAATGCATAAAACAAGTATGGTTAGTGTTGGGACCACCATGAAGCTTCTTAAGCGTAGCACAGTTTTAGAAGTCTTCTGGAGAAAAGAGAAAAAGTTCCCTTGGAAAATAATTCTTCCAAAAACCCCAATAAAACAGAAATATCATTGATGCCAATAGATGATAAAAAATATAATAACAGTTCAACTTCATACCCATAGCGAAGATCAAGTTTGTGTAGGACAGTTGGCCCTTCACCTTCAAGTGGCTCAGCGGACTGTGTATAAACTATATCACGTGGAGAAACATCCACTTTTGCATTTCCTTCATCTTGGGTCTCAACCCTAGTAAAGTCACAGTGTCAATCAGGTAACTGAAATCATATACACAAACAACTATGTACAAGTCATATGTAGACCTGGCCACAGGTTAGTTTGGGCTTGGAGATGTCAAATTCTTAATGAGCCTAGCCCGAAACACGACAAAAATTGAACAAGAAGTTGGCCTGAGGCCAGGTCCTATATTTGGTGAATGGAAAGTGATTCTGTAACTTATTGCATATCACAAATGCATATAGGATGATGCGAATGACTGTAGGGACAAAGTTAAAATTAAGAAATAAAAATCTAAAGACATTATAGATGAATGCTTGGATAGTTTATTAACAATGATGTGGAATTACAACAGTTTAGACTGTCGTTCTGCTTTTTCATTTTGAAGCGCATGCTTAGAAATATATTTAACTTATAAAAGCATACAAAACTAACTATTACTACAGTCTACAGCGTATCATGTACACTACTCCATAAAAAGTCTTTATCGAGTACTTGTTATGATATCATGAGAAAGAGAGTGAGAGTGAGATAACAACTCAAAGAGATGCCACTTGAGTTATCCAAACAGTTTGAAAACAGGACTGAAAATGCATACCAATAGAGTGTTGATGGTTTATCTGCTCTCCAGTTGATAGAACGCTTCCCCTTTCGCACACTACTGAATGCAATGGGGATGTCCTCAGCAAGGGGCAGATCACAAATTTCTCTAACAAACTTCCCATCAGCTGTCCACACATCCACCTTCTTGGGAAATCTTCCACATGGTACAATGAAAGAGTATGGTCTGTGAATTGAACTAATTAAAAGGTATTTCTGATCGGGAGAGGGGTCCATTGATGTATATACAGCTGGAGAACCAATTTCCTTAACTGCCCCATCCAAGGAGGCCAAAACAAGTTGTGTCGTGGCGTAGTAGTCAAACAAATCTTCATCATACTCATCCTTCAGCAAATCCTGAAAGGTCCTAACTTGGATAATACTTTTCTGCTCATTAGATTGAATTTTAGGCCCAAAAGGAACCAAAGGTTTCTTTGGCAGGTCACCACGAGACTGAGGAATGGTGCAAACTAACAAAGAAGAATCATTCACCCAAACAAAATTATCAAAAACTGCATTCAAAAATATTTCTTCCGAGTTAAACAAAGGTTTAGCAATCCCTGTTTCAACTTGGGCCACCCACACTTTAAGCTTACTAGTAGTACTTTCCCCCTCATCAAACCGGATGGTGAAGGCTAAATGGCGGCCATCCGGGGACCAAGTAACAAAATTGATCTTGGCACCATCAGGGAATCCACGCACCTCTATCTCCGGACCAAGGGTGCCATCAGGCAATAATTGATGGATCCCAATACCCGTGTAAAACGACATCCTCGTCCTTGTATTGCATTTTCCATCAATACGAACACCGGCAAGCTTTTCCTCGGGTCTTGCAAGTTCTGCCAATGGCGGCAACGCTCTCCGCTTGAGAAACAGTATCTTATCCCTATGCGGTGAGAATGACAAGGCGGGAAGTGGCGGAGCATCCACAATATCTTTGATTTCTTGCGGAGGAAGACGGTATCTAACTCCCAAAGTCGCATCCTCTGCATAAACAAATATATACATACGAATTACTAGCACAGAAATCTTCGAATTTAAGTTCACAACCAATTGAAATCCAATTAACCAACCAAACAAAGTTACGAGAGCAAGCAATAAAATCAAAACTTTCAAAATTCAACCCAGATTTGGGGTTCAAACAGACACAGATTATACAAATCCATATTCAACAATAATATACACGAGCACAAAGTATATGTGTGGATTATGATTAAATACCTTCATCGTCAAGTGAAGTGGCAGCTGCAGTGGAAGAGACAGAGCCGTTGGTGGCTCCGCCACTGTTGGAATCTTCGGAAGCGACGGCGTTGACGGGGACGAGGTTGCGGAGCCGAGAGGTGGCCATGGCGGCGGCGGATGTTCTGATGGAACTTACGGCGTCGTATGGGGAGCGCCTTGTTCTGAGGTGGGCGGGCGAAAGGACCGATGTGAAGTGGAGAGGCTTGAAAGGGAGTGAGTGAGGGGGAGTGAGGGAGAGGAGGGAGAGGCGATGATAGACTTTGTGAAGGAACATCCTATCGACATTCATTCGATTTTTATTTTTTTCTATTTTTTGATCGAATAGGAATTTAGTGCGCTCTGTCACTGTGCAGTGTGTGAGTGGAGACAGTATTTCTTTCCGTAGGCGCCCGCTTCGCCACTCATAATTGAGAGAATTTTTTTTTTCTGCAAACACAGCCAGTGGCGAAGTCAGGATTTTACGTGATGAGGGACCTCATGCAAATATTAAAAAAAAAAGAAAAGAAGATAGCATAAAGTATAATACATGCTTGGAGTTTGAGCTAATTAAATTTTTTTAGGTGCTAAATACTTTTTCATGTTAAAATTAACTTTCCAATATCAAGTCAATATAAAGAGTAGTTAATCAAAATTAAAGAGGATCAAATCAATTAAAAATGCTAAGAAGACCAAGTTTTGCGACTATATTTTGGATACCACATAATGTGACGGTTGATGATTAGATTTCTTCTTTATCGACTTAAAGTACTAGTTCAACCATTAACAGGTATATCATCATGTGATCTCAAAAGATGGCTTAAGGAGATGGTCACTGTAGCATCAACCCAAGTTAATATAGAATAAATTGGTAGATTTTATTAGTTTGATGACTGATTTTTTCAAAAAGAAAATAGTTTAAAGACCTAATTTTCATTAAAGATAATAATTGAGGGACTAAATTGATAATTCACCATATTTTAACTATTGGTGAAGAATTTAAGATTTTTATATGAACTAAAAGAAGTATACTACTAAGTTTGAAAAAAAAAATATATATATATATATAATAGTAATAATACTAAATATTAAGAATGGCCTAAAGAGTGAGGGTAGGCCTTGGCCTATACTGGCCTAATAGTGCCTCCGCCCCTGAACACAGCTCAGTACATCGAGATTCAATTATTCATATTATAACTTTTGATGTATTGAACTGTGTTTACTGATAATTACAGTACCTTAGCAATTGTTTATTTACCATTATACCTCCACGTGAGGGCAGCATGTGTCGTTAAAGGTCCCCAAGGGGGAGGCCGTCGAGAAGATTGCACCCGAGGTCATGGAGTGCTACTGTCCTCTTCTCTCGAGTGGAGGTTAACAGAAATAGTGCGCCCAAGCAGCTCAAAATGGGCTTCATCCATTTCCTTGTTACTGAAGATGTTGTATGTCTTGTTTCTCAAACAAAGATGTTGTATGTCTTACTCTCCATCTGCCTAAATTTTTAGATCTTTGATCATTACAATGTTATGTATGCGAGGATATGTTATGTCGTATATTAAATACTACGATGCATGGATACAACAATTATGTCGCATATCGGATACGACAATGAATACGATATACTTTCGACTCACATACGCTTGGATACATTATCTGAGGTAGGCGGGCGAGAGGACTGATGGGGAACTTGAGGGGCGTGCACGCAATCGATGTGGGGCTTGCACGCAGAAGTTGTGGATAACAGGACAAGTGGAATGGGAGGCATTGCGAAGCTTCGAGATTCAAAAGTTATTATGGGCCGTATACTTCATGGCCCATTAAATTTTGACAATAAGGCGGCCCGTTGGGTTTATCAACCAGCAAACCCGCGTAATCACTTGCTTTCTTCTTAAGCATTGACGACGTCGGCGTCCGAAGATACTTCTCAGACGATCAGACCCGTCGTAGAGTGTAGACTCTCTCTCTCTCTGCCTTGGTACTCGAAGCTTTTGCCTCGCCCAAATCGTCCGAAATCGTTTCTCTCTGTCGAATCGATCGAACAGAGGAAGAAGGAAGGCATAGATGGCGAGCGACAACGAGCCGGCGAAGCTGCTGTTGCCGTACCTCCAGCGCGCCGATGAGTTGCAGAAGCACGAGCCTCTAGTCGCTTATTACTGTAACTCTCTCTCTCTCTCTCTCTCTAAACAAAACTGAAACTTTACGGATTGTTATCTCTAAAAATCATATTTCTGACAATTCAATTTTTAAAAATTTGAATGGAATTTAGGTCGATTATACGCAATGGAGCGAGGGTTGAAGATCCCACAGAGCGAGCGTACCAAGACCACGAATTCCCTCCTTGTTTCCCTCATGAAGCAGCTTGAAAAGGTTCTTTCTTTCTTCCTTATAACTGATTCTTTTTAACGTTTTTCTGTTTTGGAAAGGTGGTCTTTTGTATTAATTTGTTTCATCAACGGGATCTGTTTGGTACCTGGGAAAAAATCAACCTTTGTATGGTCTTATACTTTGATATTCGGTACAAAAATCTTAATTCATCCCGATTTTTAGTTGCTCTGTGCAACAATGGGATTACCCGTTGCCTAGCATCAATGGCGAAATTAAGATTTTGGAATTTATTTTGCAATTGAATCTATGATATGTTTCTGCTCCATGGGATGCCTTTGCAATTGAATCTAAGATTTTAGTATTTGGTTTCTTTAGTAATGAAGTAGTGGTTGAATTTTAAACAACAAGAGCATTTGTCTATTGCCTACCAGTTCATTGCTAAGAATCTTCGGGTTACGTATGATAATAAATATACTGTTGGAGGTTCATCCTTGGAGACTCAGATTATTCTCTAGGGACCAAAGATGGTTACTTTTTAGTGGAAAATGAAATTTGATTGTTGTTGCTTTAATTGTCTTGTAATGTCTTCCATGATTGGTCTTGAATTTTTACCATATAACTTGTCCTGTTGATCTTTTTGACAAATTATTTTGTGATAAGATTTGTAGATTTTTGTTCCCCCATCTCAATGTATACTCACCCTTTTGCTCTATAGGATAAGAAGTCACTGAAGTTGGGGCCTGAAGACAATCTGTACCTTGAGGGATTTGCCTTAAATGTTTTTGGCAAGGCAGACAAGCAAGATCGTGCTGGTCGAGCAGATTTGTAAGTCAATATGTCCCTTGAGACTTTGAGTTATCATAACACTACGCCTCTAGGTTTCATGAAATGCAGAGCTCCTCCTGTCCTTTGTGCTTGTCGGTCATGTTTTTTGACATATTTATATTTTATGTGGAAATTGTTAATAGCATGTGATACAAAAATATTCTTTTGAACTTGTTGCAGGAGTACTGCAAAAACATTCTACGCTGCAAGCATTTTCTTTGAGATTCTTAACCAATTCGGCGTGGTTCAGCCGGATGTGAGTTTCTAATTCTATTTCGCAATGCCACTTGATGTGTCATTATCCTTTTTGTTAGGATTGGATGACTCCATCTAAATGATTTGTGGTGTACATTTTTATTTTCGGTATGTTATTATTAACTCGAAGGTTATACAGTTGGATTTTGAGGGTGACTGACATCTTTATGATCTTTTACAGCTTGAGCAGAAACAAAAGTATGCAGCTTGGAAAGCAGCAGATATAAGGAAGGCTTTGAAAGAAGGAAGAAAGCCTCAAGCGGGCCCCCCTGCTGGTGATGATGATCTTTCACTTCCATCAAGTGGAATGAGTGGTTCATATGTATGCTTCTAACCTTTACAGTAGTTTACTTTTGAGCTTTTTGGATGAATCAAGGTTTTCTCCTTGAATGATTTGATATCTTTGAATATATAACCTATTTGAAATGATTCCTTAGTTTTTCACCATTGAGAACAAAGTTGTAAAAATTCCAACCAGGAAAGAGAACAAAGTATAAAATTACGACAACAATTCTAAATTTTTAACTTTTAGGCATAAGATTGTGGTGGTACAATCTTATGATTTGAGTAATAGTATATGTTAAACAATTGTAGTATATATTGAGAAAGTAAAATGTGATAGTGTTAGTGGTTTTGTTTATTGTATAAAATCGTCTTCAACTATTTCTATCCTTGCAGGATCTTGGTCCAAGCGATGCTGCAGTTACCAGTCCTGGATCACAATCTGATCCCTCACCCCAGTTTTATGATGAAATTAACAGGCAGCATTCGATAAAAACTGCACCCCCGCAGTTTCAAGATCAGCATCCTACAAACTTTGCACCTTCTGAGTTTCGTGATGATGCCAAATTCCAGCGTTCTACTAGCCTTCAGTCAACACCTAAGTTCCATGATGAAGTCAAAGGCCAGCATTCTGCAAACAATGCGCCACAGCCACCTCAGTCTTACCCTACTGCTGGTTACTCTTCCCATGATTTTCATCCACCTCCTCCAACAAATAGACCAGAAACGTCTGATTTTTCTCAGCCATACCACCAGCAATCCTACTCGCATGAACCCCAACAGCCTTTGCCACCTAACTATCCTCCACATGAATCTAATTACTCTTATCCTAATTTTCAATCGTATCCAAGTTTTACAGAAGCCAATATTCCAGCAGTCGCATCCCACCATCCCTCTTATTATCAGGGCTCTGACCCTGCCTACTCTCCCCCGTCAGCTCCTCCGACAACAAACCACCCTTCAACTACCCAATATCAGGCAAGCAACAGAAATGGAACTGTTTCAGAACCTGCTCCTCCTCCTGCCCCTGCCAAGACGTACCAGTATGACAGTAGCTACCAGCCATCACCTGAGAAAATTGCCGAGGCACATAAGGCTGCAAGATTTGCAGTTGGAGCGTTGGCATTTGATGACGTGCCAGTTGCAGTAGATCACTTGATAAAATCGCTTGAAATGTTGACGAATCCATCAGCTGGTCAGTAATAAGCTCCTCTTTTCTAGGTGCGTGGAATTCCAGATGTTTCATGTAGTTTATTTGCGTGTTCTCCATGTAAATATCACTGGATGATGGATTGATGCGCAACTTTTTACTGTTATCGTGGAAACGTGATGCATCATATGAGAAAGAAAACCGTTGGTTTATGCTTCATATTCTTTCAAGCATTTATGATTTTCTAGTTGAAGTTGGTTTTCATTCATCTTTGTGTAATATTCAAGCTGACCATTTGCATGCACAAGGGAAGTCGGTGGACACATCATATGCCGGTGACCAACCTTTTCCTCCGATGAACCAATCCATGTGATATGGCTTCTTGCAAGCGATGTTTCTACTCTAACCTAGACTAAAAGGATGAATGAGAGTTCGCAGCTTGTTGAAGCGGAATGCCTTATCTACCAGGGCGATCCACCGCTTGTAGTTTTTGTAAGGTTTTTAGACAGATGAATGAATTAATTAAAGAAAAACTAACGAAAATAATTTGAAAACTTTAAGTTTTAACGATAAGAACAAAATAAATGGTAAATTGAATAGTATCATGATTGATTTTTTAGTGTAAAAATAAGATTTTTCGTTAAAATAAAGATAACCGGGAGCTTTTCGTTAAAGTTTCTATGAATTAAACAAGACATGCTTACGCACAATGTTTTCTGTTTTGAGAGAGCGTGTCATCATATGATTCAGATAAGATTTGGAAAACAGGGATGTGGAGCCAAAAATATTCACTAGGCGACACGTGGACTTTTGGACAAAAGAGGACAAAAATACCCTCGAGGCATACCGAGTTTCCTACACGCGAGCAGTGGAGAATCATCCATCAACCAAGTCAGGAGTACCCAAAATGGGTAACAATTCAAAACCTATTTCATTCCATATATGTTTTTACCTCATTTTTTCCTTATTCAATTAGCCATTTATTTCAAACATTCCATAACATCCTCAACCAATTAATATAATCAATATATTAAAGGCTAATTGAATCACCCATTATACCCCAAAAATCACACCAAGGGCCGGCCATTCCCATCCAAAAAGAGCCTATCATATTCTCTACCTTTTCCACCATTTTCCCTTTTTAATTATTTGGTAACTCCTAATTAAACCTAAATTAAACCCAAAAAACCCTAGCCACCCCTATCCCTATAAATATACTCTCATTCTCACCAAAAAACCAATTCCAACACTTTTGCAAAAATCCCAAAATTCTCTAAACACTCTTTCTCTCTAAATTCTAACTTTGGCATCGGAGGTTCTTCGGCCAAAGCCCCCCCAATTCATCGTGGGCGCGTGAGGCTCTTGGCCTTAACCTAAGGTGTTAATTGTTTTGTAGGTGCAAAATCGTCCAAGATCGAAGAGGAGAAAATTTGCATCCACAAATTGGTGCTTTCATTGAGAGTTGAAATCCATACTCGTAGAAGACTCTCGCACAAAAAGGTTTTTTCTTTATTTTCTAGTCCATTTGAATATTTTTCATACGTTCTTATTATTAGAATTTTTTACTTGCAAAGGTTCTTTGATAAAACGTATAAGCAAAATATAATGGCTAGAAATTTAGAAAATTCCACAAGTGAAAATTCCTAATGTTCAAGAAATGGGATTGCGGAGATCCGTGAGGCTAAATGCGACAATAAGGGGAGCGGCATCATCATCACGAACTTCCACCATGGGAACCACCGTGGTGGCTACCTCGGTAGCCACCCGCGGCGAGGTCCATGGTGCCTTCACCATGGCCACCATGGGAACCACCGCGGTGGCTACTTCGGTAGCCACTCGTGGCGAGGTCCATGAAGCCTTCACCATGGCCCGGAGATCCGTGAGGCAAAATGCGACAATAAGGGGAACGACATCACCACCACGAGTTTCCACCATGGGAACCACCGCGGTGGCTACCTCGGTAGCCACCCACGGCGAGGTCCATGGTGCCTTCACCATGGCCACCATGGGAACCACCGCGGTGGCTACTTCGGTAGCCACTCGTGGCGAGGTCCATGGAGCCTTCACCACGGCCCGAGCCGTGCCATCCAAGGCTCACGGTACCAAGACCACGATCCAAACCGTGTCATCCAAGTTTACGTGGACCCAAGCCCAAGCCTCACATTCACATGCACCGCGCATTGAGCAGCCTGCTTCCGTGATCCAGCCTGCTCCCGTCAAGCAACCCACTCTCACGGCCCAACCTGCTCCTGCCGAGCAGCCTGCTCTCGTGACCCAGCATGCTCCCGACGAGCAGCCCACTCCCGTGGCCCAGCCTGCTCCTGCCAAGCAGCCCACTCCCGTGGCCCAGCCTGCTCCTGCCAAGCAGCCTGCTCTCGTGACCTAGCCTGCTCCCGACGAGCAACCTACTCCCGTGGCCCAGCCTGCTTTCGTCGAGCAGCCCACTCCGGTGGCCCAGCCTGTTCTTGCCAAGCAGCCCACTCCCGTGGCCCAGCCTACTCTTGCCAAGCAGCCCACTCTCGTGGCCCAGCATGCTCCTGCCAAGCAGCCTGCTCTCGTGACCCAGCCTGCTCCCGACGAGCAACCCACTCCCGTGGCCTAGCCTGCTTTCGTCGAGCAGCCCACTCCGGTGGCCCAGCCTGCTCCTGCCAAGCAGCCCACTCCCGTGGCCCAGCCTGCTCCTGCCAAGCAGCCTGCTCTCGTGACCCAGCCTGCTCCCGACGAGCAGCCCACTCCCGTGGTCCAGCCTGCTTCTTTCGAGCAGCCCACTCTCACGGCCCAGCCTGCTCTCGTGGCTTTCTAAGCAGCCCAAGTCGGCCCAAGACTATCTCAACCATCCGGACCTACCATCGAGCCGGGGGCATTCTCACCATATTTTTTCGCAGATTTGACATTTCCCAACTCAAATCTCGCGCCCGGAGTCTACCACATTTCCACTGCCCAAGGAGGCGCATTCCTTCCAAGCTCTTCCAATCCAAATGGCGAACAACACTTGTCTCGACAAGTCATAGAGTTGACGAGCGCCCTTGCACAACAGAAAACCTTGGTGAATAAACTTTTGCAACGTATCGGGATCCAACGTGCCCCGGACGAGGTATCCCAAAGTAGGACAAGGGCAGACGAACATTTCCAGCAGTGTCCCGATAAGCAGCCACTCGACCAGCCACGAGCCGAACGTTTGGGCAGTGTACATTCCCGTCTTAGAGCGCGAAGGAGCATGCACTCTCGACTAGGCCTATGGAGAAGCATACATTCACGGTTGGGGTCATACTCCGATAGTCAACATGAACAACCTTCTGGGCAAAGTGTCTATTCGCAGCTAAGCCCACAAGGAGCGTCCTCCACCTCACATCAGAGTAGACAGCACGACGGACGGAGAGAAGCAGTCACTCAATCCAGCTCAAGTTCAACCAGCAGCCTGCGAAGAACTCGCTCGCCTACTAAGAACGCACCACATGCACTGCATCCGCGACATAGACGAGCCAAACAAATGGAAGAGCAGCCTAGACCAGCAAGTCATGACTGGGGGCAGCCGAGAGCTCCGCTACCCCAACAAAGGCAAATTCAGGAAGAAGTAGAAAGACTCTTGACCAAGCGATTACATGATTTCCAACGCAACGAGGTCACCGACGAGGCACTACGACGGAACATAACCAACATAAGCAGGTCACCCTTCACGGAGGAGATCGAGCAGGCAGAGCCTCCACGCGAGTTCAGCATGCCACATTTCACATTTTTCAAAGGGGATGAAGACCCGGAGAGACACTTAAAACGTTACCAAAGTGCAATGATCCTTTATCGAAACAACGATGAGCTTATGTGCAAGATATTCGCCACCACTCTACAAGGCGAGGCGCAAGATTGGTTCTACACCCTGCCGCCACAATCCATCCGGAATTTCTACGAACTTTCTTTGGTTTTCACCAAAGAATATTCATCATATCGCTCGATCAAAAAGAAATCTGATCATTTGTTCAACGTCAAGAAGAACCCAAAGGAGTCACTTCGCGACTATGTGAGGAGGTTCAAAGTAGAGAAGGCAAAAATAGTCGGATGCAACGATTCGATAGCTAGAGCAGCCTTCCAAAAAGGACTTCCAGCAGACCACCCGTTATTTGGAAAATTGATCATGAAAGAGGATCTAACTTTAGCAGACTCTTTTGCTTTGGCAGAGAAGCATGCACTTTGGGATGAGGCTCGCCAATGCACATTTAAGGACCTGAAGAAGTACCCGACATCACCTCCCTAGAAGCAGCGGAAGACTTATTCGCATGTTTGACGGTATCTAAAGTAGCAATAAGCTCTACCATCATGCGAGAAGAGCTGGGGGCCCGACTACCTATATTCCACAGTTTAAAAGCTCTTCTCGATGCTATCAGTTGTATTCCACAGTTTAAAAGCTATCATTGATGTTATCAGAAATTCAAAAGCTAACTTTGGCGATTGTTGTTGTAACCTAAAAGCTTAAGTTTTACCTTCAAACGCACGCAGTCATCCTAATGACGTATTATTCTGCCCAATCCAGACGCGCGACGATAAAGGCGTAGACCCTGGCGGATGTAAAGTTTTCTGACGAACTCAACACTAGAAGGACACACTCGAAAGCAAGTTTTGTCCTCGTCACCCTAAAAGATTCTAATAGGAGCAACATGTACCGGCAGTTGAGTACCATTTCTTGCTGCGCATCACACGACCCTAGCCGACCCTTGCTCAATGATTCAACTCTAGAGTGGCCCAATACCGGCAGTTGAGCATCTCCTGTTGCGTATGACATGGCCCTATCTCCACAGCTCCCTACTGCGTCTTCACGCCGAACCTAGGTGACGCAACAGAGCGGCCCAATGATGCCTCAGAAGTAGCCGAGCACACTCTAGCTGCGCCTACTCCACCCGATGGAGATTTCTGGCATTTGCATGTCGACGACGCAGAAAAGCCTTCATCATTGCCGGCAGAGAAGGCTCCAAAAAGATGGATCCCATCTGGGAAGGTCCGTACAAGATCAGCAAAGTAGGGGGCAAGAGTAATTACACCCTCACCACCATGAAGCAGCAAAAAGATTGAAAAGAAATGGATGGCCTACAATCTGAAGAAGTACCATGTGTGACCTCCTGCTACATCAAAACCCGAAAACTCAATAAGCTCGACGGGCACCACCTCACAAGCTGAGGACTATCCAGTTGTTATGCAGTTCCTACCTTACAGCTAAAGTTCTCGTTCGTTTCACTCGTTTTTCAATGAGGAATTTAGAAGTAATCACAACTTGGCTTGGTTGCATGCTTACAACAACTAATCACTCATGCACTTCAAAAGAAGACTGCGCCCTTCTTAGGGACTCATCGCAGGAATTGCGCCCCCCGAGGGACCAACCATGCTCTCCAGTGCGAGAGGGTAAACCAATTCTCCGACACCCATATGGGTCAGCTCTCCAAGACGGGAGGATAAACTTTACACTCCGAATATCCAGACGTGGATGAGCCTGGCTGCCCTAGTATAACTAGATGCACGATGGCTTGCGCCAGGATTCCTAGAAGCAGCCGCAATGGTCTTTTTCAAGGCTTAGCTAACTGAAGGATTTTGGGTCTCTTGGCCTAATCCGTGGGGAACCGGGCCCTAGAGACGGAGAGGGCACATTACGCAGTACATCCGATGGACGGCTGCCCTGGAATCCTAAAGCTGCTACCGAGTGCACTAAGGTAGCCTACGGATTCCGGAAGACTGCCTACGGCTTGCCCTTCGAGCAGTGAAGCCGCACTAGACTTATACAACCGCACATTCTTGTGAAAGGTTAAACAAGCTAGCGCGCATATACGAAGTTTTATCCACTGCCGACATGCTACGTAGTCGATAAGCTTCACCTCTGCCAAGCGCGGAACAACCTACACCAAGTCCTAAAGTGTTGTGATACTTGCTACGCAACCTACGGAATTGAAGAAAGTCAAGGTTAACAGCCTAGTGGTTACGCGGACTTGTCTGCTTCTGTAAGTAAGGCATCCGGCTGCCAACCCTATGGCTAATAACTTTGCAAAGTTCTACACCAACACCTACGGCTGCATAGGCTACGTGAGTTTGTCTGCTTATAAAAAAGTAGCATGCCTGCCACTGGTCCATCAAGTCTAAAGGTTAGGGCATGAACAAAAGAAGTGAAGATGAAGAAAAATGAAGGAAAACATGTTTATAAACAACTAGCAAAGGCCAAAGGAGTTCAAGCAAAACAAAAGCTACAAGGAAAAACAAAGAAAATCCTAAAGGCTACATAAAATACACTACAGTAGCTTGGACATCCCACGACTACTCGGTCGCCACACCTTCAATAGCCGTAACGCTCTTAGCAGCGGCATCATCCAGCGCTTCACCCCTGGCTGCCCCAGTCTGGGCACTAACTTCTCCAACTACTTTACCAATGGAAGCCTTAAAAGTAAAAACAAGCAAGTCTTCCGGAGAAATAGAGAAGCTCATCCACTCCCTTCTTAGCATAAACAGCAAAACGAAGCTCAGAAATTGCAAGCTTAAGATCTTGAATCTGAGGCGAATCAATCTCAGCAGCAAAGGGAGCAGGCTTTGGCGCCACTTTAGCAGCAGAGTCCACCTTACCACTCTTCATAATAGCAAGTCTCTACAAAGGTGAACCGAACTTGGCTCCCAAAGAACGTCCTGGTACAGACTTCGGCACTGGGGGCATGATAAAACCTTTACGCTGAGCAATCTTATCCACAATTGTACTAGCCATTCTCAACATGGAAGACGCCACATGCTCAGATCTAGTAGCCTTATTTTTCTTCCCATTGGAAGAAGTCATGTCAATCACATACCTCTCGGTAGCAAGCGGACCCTCATGAGTAGCAGAAGAAGTCTTCAGTTTTTTTTTCTTAACTGGCATCTCATGAGTAGGCGGGGAAAATCTATTCTTCCCATCTTCATTCATAGTAAGCTCCACGACAGCGATCGGACGAGCCAATGCATCCGCCTTGATCCTCTTTACCTCATCTTTCTGGAGCAGCCCACCTTTCTTTCAGCAAAGATGACTAAGCAGCCAACGACATTCATGGTAATCAGCAGGGGAGCTCAACCCAGCATTCCAACAGGCATGAGGCATGCATGCCTAACATTCTAGCAGCCCATGAGACCCGCAATCTCCTTATTTCTCTCAATCGCCAGCCTGGCCCGAGTCAGGTCCAAGAGCCCAAAGGACATGAGCCATGCGGCTCGCCTAGCACTGCGCCCCAGCGCCACAATCTTCGACCCCTAGCTGCACAAGCTGCCCTTGGCTCAAGTCAAGCCAAGCTACCCAAGCAGTGGTCCCTGCCACGACATATCCTCAACCCATGCCGAGCCAGCTCCTGGCCCCTGCCAGCCGACTTGCCGCACCACCCCGACGGCTACCCCGCAATAGCACTATCCAAGAATAAGGCAAGAAAAATTAAATTTTTCTTACATTGGTGCGGCACGAAGAAGACGAAGAAAGCAACGAAAGACGGTCCTTTGCACGAGCAAGATGTAGAAGATTGCTAGAGGAGGGGGAACAAATATCCTCTAAGCTATCTCTCTCTTATATGGTAGAATAAATCGCTCTTCAAAGTTGATTTAATAACCCACTTAAGGTGGACTTAAATAGGCTTTGAGAGAAATTTATTTCCTTTTCCTAGAAGGATCTAATTTCCTATTAAAGAGAGAATCAATATCAAAATAGGAAGCAGTCTTAAGTTTCCTAAAGCAAGAAGATCTCTACACCTGCTGCCCTTTTCTGCGAGCAGCCCAACAGGTGTGGGGGCATTTGTGGAGCCAAAAATATTCACTAGGCGACACGTGGACTTTTGGACAAAAGAGGACAAAAATACCCTCGAGGCATACCAAGTTTCCTACACGCGAGCAGTGGAGAATCATCCATCAATCAAGTCAGGAGTACCCAAAATGGGTAACAATTCAAAACCTATTTCATTCCATATATGTTTTTACCTCATTTTTTCCTTATTCAATTAGCCATTTATTTCAAACATTCCATAACATCCTCAACCAATTAATATAATCAATATATTAAAGGCTAATTGAATCACCCATTATACCCCAAAAATCACACCAAGGGCCGGCCATTCCCATCCAAAAAGAGCTTATCATATTCTCTACCTTTTCCACCATTTTCCCTTTTTAATTATTTGGTAACTCCTAATTAAACCTAAATTAAACCCAAAAAACCCTAGCCACCCCTATCCCTATAAATATACTCTCATTCTCACCAAAAAACCAATTCCAACACTTTGGCAAAAATCCCAAAATTCTCTAAACACTCTTTCTCTCTAAATTCTAACTTTGGCATCGGAGGTTCTTCGGCCAAAGCCCCCCATTCATCGTGGGCGCGTGAGGCTCTTGGCCTTAACCTAAGGTGTTAATTGTTTTGTAGGTGCAAAATCGTCCAAGATCGAAGAGGAGAAAATTTGCATCCACAAGGGATTCCTCTAAATCTTTGTTAATATTTTTCTGGCGATGAATTATTCTGACTTATTTTCTGGTTGGCTGGCATTGGGCGTGTGCTCTGCTCTTGACTTTTAGCGCGAGGAGTTAACCGGTTAAGAAACTTTGCTGTTGGCAGCTTGGCATCATCATTCATCACGGTGCTTGACGCCTCTAAAATCTATATATTCTGATACTTTCCATCTGACGTGGTTAATGACTTTTTTTTTTTTTTTTTTTTGAAAAACTGGAAATAGAATTCCAGGGCCAAAGCCAGACAAGGAACACACAAGAGGGTCCAAGGTACAAAATTAACACAAAGCAAAAGTGGACCCAAACCAAAGCCCAAAGAAAACTAAATACAAGCACAAACGGACCAACAAACTTACCAAAAAAGAGCCCAAAAGAGCAAAGGAACCCAAGTCTTCTGCTTCCACCGCCTCTGTTACAGTAAACCACCACGAGAAGCGAGCTTTCGCACCTCCAACCGACAAGCGCCACTCCGATCGCATCCAGCAGCCGCAAACAACTGATCGAGCATAGCCACAAAAGAAGAAACAAGCCACAAAGGGGAAGAAACCCAGGGCAGGACCCGAGTAACGCTGCTAACAAGGGCAACAAACAGTGAGAAAATGGTGGTGTGGTGAACACCCGAGCCAATGAGAACACCGGAACTCTACACACTCTCCCAGGGAGCTGCAACAAATCGCGGTAAATTGTGACTGCAGATCGAAGTGGAGACGTCAAACCCAAAGTTTCGAAAATGCTTGAATAAACGCTCTTATTGTTTATTTAAATTATAAGTCTTTTCAATTTTTTTTTTATACTTGAAGACTTTTGAGATATAAAATAAATGCTTTTTAATTATTTTAATGTTAAGTAGACTAATTTTTCAAATCATATTTGTAAATCTATTTTAAAAATAAAAAATATTGAGATAAACGTTTTTAATTAACTCTTAAATAATAATTTAATCATCAATAATCACATCAATAATAATTTAATTTAGGGTAAAAGACTGTTTACTACCCTCATGTTTCGTGGTTTTCAACATTTAGTACATCAAGTTTTTTTCGTCTCAAAGTCATACCTAAAGTGTAAATTTTGGGACAGTCTCATACATCCGTTAGTCAAACTGTTAAGTTTTTTGTTAACTGTGACGTGACGCACTGACTGGGCGCCACGTGTCATCCACGTTTTTTTTTTTCTTTTCTTCTTCCTTCTCCTTCTTCTTCTTCCTCCGACTGCAACTTTCTTTTTTTTTTCTTTTTTTTTTTTTACTTCTTCCTTCTCCTTCTTCCTTCCTCCTTCCTTCCTCCTTCCTTCCCTTTCTTCCCCTTATTCCTTCTCATTCTCCTTCTTCTTCCTCCGAAATCTGGGGAAGTTTGTTTTTTTGTTTTTCTTCTTTCTTCTTCTTCCTCCTTCTTCCTTCCCCTTCTTCCTTCTTCTTCCTTCTCATTCTTCTTCTTCTTCTTCTTCTTCCTCCAAAATCTGGGGAAGTTTGTTTTTTTTTTTTCTTTCTTTCTTTCTTCTTCTTCCTCCTTCTTCCTTCTTCCTTCTTCCTTCTTCTTCTTCCTTCTTCCTTCTTCTTCTTCTTCTTCCTCCGACTGCAATTTTTTCTTCCTCCTTCTCCTTCTTCCTTCCCCTTCTTCCTCCTTCTTCTTCTTCTTCTTCCTCAAAAAAAAAAAAAAAAAAAACTTTCATCTTCCCCCAAATTCGGAGGAAGAAGAAGAAGAACGAAGAAGGGGAAGGAAGAAGGAAAAGAAGAGGAAGGAGGAAGGAGGAAGGAAGAAGGAGAAGAAGGAGGAAGAAAAAAAAAAACTGAATTTGGGCAGATTCGGAGGAAGAAGAAGAAGAAGAAGAAGAAGAAGAAGAAGAAGAAAGAAGAAAAAAAAAAGAAAAAAAAAAGAAAGTTGCAGTCGGAGGAAGAAGAAGAAGAAGAAAAGAAAAGAAAGAAAAGAAAAAAAACGTGGATGACACGTGGCGCCCAGTCAGTGCGCCACGTCACAGTTAACGAAAAACTTAACAGTTTGACTAACGGATGTATGAGACTGTCCCAAAATTTACACTTTAGGTATGACTCTGAGACGAAAAAAACTTGATGTACTAAATGTTGAAAACCACGAAACATGAGGGTAGTAAACAGTTTTTTACCCTTTAATTTAAATAGATAATCTCTTAAACTTCAAACCATTATGTATTCTTGTTAAGGCTCATGGTCTCGCCCTAACAAACAGAAATTAGTTACTAACATTCATAAAATTTCTTCAAAATATTATGCGTTCTTCTCCTCTCTTTTTGTCATCTAACCCTAATGGATAAAAAAACCTTATTTATACTATTACATAATTAAAATCCATACTAGAAAATGTCTTCTAAAAACTAAGAAACATAATAGAATAAGACAACTAGGAAATACATTCCTATTTTAACTTTGGGAAATCTGTCCATCCACAAATCAGCCACGTTTTTGGACTTCCAGGTGGCCAAAACAGGCCCAAAATGGTTAGAATTAAAGTTTGAGATGTCCTGAACATAATTGCAGAAGACCTTGAACCCAAAAGACATCATCTTGGACGCCAAAAAGCTCAAATAAGTCCAAAACGTCACTTTGACAGAACTGCACACTGCTTCTTTATTTCATTGCTATAAATACACCGCTTGGTAGAATATTATGAAACTTTGACATGAACAAGTTGAGAGATACATGAACGTCCTCCAATTTGAATCATTCCAAAATTCGTCTGTTCCATCACATTTTGCTCAAGAGAAAGTCGAATGTCCTACATTAAAAATACATAACAAAGTATCAAATTTCCCACAAAATAATCAATAAATTAATACTAAGATAAGGGTAAAATATATAGTACAATATTGACTCATCAAATACTCCCAAACTTAACTTTTTGCTTGTCTTCAAGCAAAACAAAACTTAAAAAAAATTAAAAAATAAAAACTAGCAAACTAGAAACTTAACTAAGACAAATTTTCACTTTAAGTTGCAAGCCATATAAAACTTTAAAAATCAGAACATATTTTCAAAAGTTCCAACTAACCCCACTACAGAGTCTAAGCCATTTGGAATCAATTAGAAAAAAAAATTCATAGACTTCCTTTGGGGTAAAGTGAACCAACATAGTTAAAAAGACTTGACCAAAACTCTTACCTCTCGTCCTTTTTATTCAACACTTCACACATACTAACTTGAAACGTAACTATTTTTTTTTGCTTCGATTTTTCTCCTTCTTTTTATTATTTTTTTCTTGTTTTTTCATTTTTTTTTCTCCAGTAATAGTAGTGGTCGTGCAATGTCAGTTCACTTAAGCTTTTGATCCAACCTATATAACAAGCTACAAGTCAATGACTCTCAAACGACAAGGGCTTTAGGGCACAAGGTGTAGAACACCCTTAAGAACTTACTAACTCAAGCTAAAAAAGCTATGAAACCAACCAACCATCCTGCCCCATGCCAAAACTCTATCATTTGACGCGTGAATAATTGCTAATTAGGCAAGACTGACCCAGTTACTAAGCTAAGTCTTGGGTGGAACAATTATTACTTTATTTATAACAACTAAACTTAGAACAAAAATTAAAAATAAACTTAGACTAAAAGTAGGTGTTTCAATATCACTCCCCACAAACCATATTGATGTGAATGTGAATGTGCAAATTTTCAAAGTATAACTTATGAATTAGTATATAACCAGCGATAAATAGAAAATACTCTAATGTGAGATTAACCTTCATCATGTCTATTTGTTCTAACGTTTAAAATAGACTATGGATATTAACTTTTAAAAAATGAAAACTTTTAACTTGACACAAAAATTAAAATCTTAAAATTTTACTTTATGATCCCCAAACTTATGTTGCACTTTGTCCTCAAGGTGTGGAGAATAAAACAAAGATAAAGTAACGACAAAAAGAATAAACTATAAGATAAAAACAACCTGAACTAAGATAAATAAACTAAACTATGTAAAAACATGAAAAGAAAACTAAAGAGAAAATAACTAAAAGAAAAATAATTAACAGAAAAACAAAATAATTGAGAACAAACACAATAATAAGGAAACTTAGGGTTCAGAGTCTGTATCCTGAGCTGTGAGTTGATGTTCTTCAGGTACAAATATTGTCGTGGCTTTTACGTCTTCTAACTCTTTTTATAATATTCCTAGACTTCGTGCATGCACGTACATTTTTTGAATCATGATTTACACGTTTTAAATGTATTTATATGCTTAAATTGACAACTAATTTAATCACATTATTATCCGTACGAAAGATATTTTTTATAATCGGCACACGCATCTTAAGATGTTTTGAATGTTTAAAAATAGAGAAATTGAATCACATTACTGCTAGCCTATTGTGAGATACTAATTTTTTTTTTAAGCACAAAAAAATTAATTATTAAAAAAACACCGTTAAAATGACAAAAAATGGCCTTGCCATATTTGATGTATTATTTTAGGATGCCTTTGAAGTTTTTTGTCTTGGGGGTATTTTTACCCAAATATTTTTGTTAAAGTTTGGTGACACCAAAATCACTAAACACTTTTCCATTCTCTTTAGGGACACTTTGGATGCGATCCCTAACTATCAATGTTCTTTGACTAAAACCTTTGTATTTTTTAGTTTTTGATTGAAGTCCATAATATTAATGTAATAACGTATTTCTATGTAGGTTATTTTATTTTTAAATTAAAAATAAAATTTGTAATTATTTATATTAATGAGATTCTAAATAAAAAACTCATAATTTATGGGATTAAAAATATTAAAGATCAATTATACTCTCTAATATATTATGTGTGTAACATCCCATATCGCACAGGGAAGTGATCCTTATATGTATATTCTCATCCCTACCTAGTACAAGGCTTTTTGGGAGCTCACTGGCTTCGGGTTCCGTAGGAACTCCAAAGTTAAGCGAGAAGGGGGCCATAGCATTCCTAGGATGGGTGATCCATGGAGAAGTTGCTTGTGAGTTCTCAGAAACAAAACTGTGAAGGCGTGGTTGAGGCCTAAAGCGGACAATATTGTGCTACAATGGTGGAACGGGTCAGGAAAGTGATCCGTCCCGGGCCGGGATGTGACAAATTGGTATCAGAACCTAACCCTGGCTATGGTGTGCTAACGAGAATGTTGGGCCCCTAAGAGGGGTGGATTGTGACATCCCACATCGCCCAAGAGAGTGATCTTTATATGTATATTCATATCCTTACCTAGCACGATGCTTTTTAGGAGCTCACTGGCTTCGGGTTCCGTAGGAACTCCGAAGTTAAGTGAGAAAGGGGCCAGAGCACTCCCAGGATGGGTGATCCACTGGGAACGAGCTATGGCTTCGGGTTCCGTAGGAACTCCGAAGTTAAGCCAGAAGGGGGTCATAGCACTCCCAAGATGGGTGACCCACTGGGAATGAGCTCACTAGTTGCTCGTGAGTTCCCAGAAACAAAACCGTGATAGCGTGGTCGGGACCCAAAGCGGACAATATCGTGCTACGATGGTGGAGCGGGCCCAAGAAGTGATTCACCTCGGGTCGGGATGTGACAAGTTGAGAATCGAGCTTCGTTAGGAGCCCTGGAAGTTAGCTTAAAAATCTGCAAAATTGCAGAAAATCGCGAGGAAGGCGAGTACGCCTGTACTTACGGGCTCGTGGGGCATGCATGGGCATTCTGTGCAGCCCCTTTGGGCGACGCGTGACGGCACGGCCGGCCTCTGGCCGGCGTGTGGTCGACACGTGTATGTTCGTGTTGTCAAGTAGATTGATTTCATATTGTTGATGCACAAAATCCGGCGGATCTTGGACCAACGTAAATCTGACTGTGAATCACACAAACGCACAAGAACACAAAAATGTATCGTGGTTCACCCCAATGTTTGAGCTATGTCCACACTGATGTTGATTCCGTTTCACTGTATGAATGTATGGATCACAATAGATCGGCAATGGAGCTCTCTGTGGATGCAGCCCTTGCCGATTTACTCTCTGTTTAGCTGAGAGGGTATTGCCCTCCATTGTTGTGAGGATCTGGATCTGAGACCCCCTTATTGAAAGTGAAGAGGATCCCTTTTATAGAGTAAGGGTTTCCTCCTCTTACATATATCATGGGCTCAATAATGAAGCCCAAATATCGAGGCCCAATATATGGTACCAACAGAAGTCCCCCAAGTCTTCAGTCAAGAGAGTCTTTTGACTAGAGACTTCAAATCCAGTCCATGTGTGGGCCGAAGTGACTAGATATTGTCCTGAACCAGTACTCAACACAAGGCAATGCTCAACATAAAGTAATACTCGACTAGAGGTATCACACGTTGCGAGACTACTTGACTAGAGGCGATGCTCGTTGCGAAGTTGCTTGGCCAGAGGCTATAATCGCTACGAGGTGGCTCGGCTCGTGGTGTTCCTCATTGCAAGTATGTACTTTATGTCAACATGAACTCACTATGAGTTGATTCTCTACATGATTCGGGTCCGCTTGTCAGGTTCGCATATTGGGTCTATGTGTCAAATTCGCAGATTGGGTCCGCAAGTCGGGTCTTTGAGTCAAGGCTATACGTAGGGTCATCGAGTCGGGGCTATCTATATGGTCTTTGAGTTGGGTCCAGGCACATAGGTGTCCAAATAAGCGAGTGTCTGAGCAAGTGGGTATCCGGTCAGACAAGAGATCACAGTTCAGACTGAATCTTTGTCACCATGAGCACGTGGCTGATCAGTCTATAAGTTGGTAGACTTCTTTAATAAGCAACAATATTGATGAGTGGATCTAGTTGCTCAATAATTCCTGACAATAAATGACAGTATAAGTATGACTGTATAATGAATAAATCAAATTGACAAAGTTTATCAAGGTAAAATATTGTACAATGTGGCTTTTATAAATAAATAATTTATTAAGTCTTGTGGTAAATCACATGTTGTATAAGTGACATAGTTTAAAGGTAATCATATATCACTAGGTAATGAATAATATATATATATATATATATATATATATATATATATATATATTATTTTCATTCAAGTTGTTGATATCCAATTTTGTCAGATGAGGTGATAAAATAATTATATAATGTGAATGGTGTAGTGGGCTGTCAGACATGAATAATGGTCACATATAATAATTTAACTAATGGGTTGTAAAGGAATATAAAGATGCTCTTATCTTTCTCATGTGTTTTTTCCAAACAGTGGGATAGTGGGTACATATTATACTCACGTATGATTAAAGTTTCATCCTAACATTTAAATGATGAATAAAGTATTCAGAAATGATTAAAGTTATGTTTATTTTAAACGAAAGTGGCCGATAGTTGTAACAAATATCATAATATAATAACAATAAAATATTAAATAGATGATGATATTGAAAAAACATAATGATGTTTCCTCTCATACAATGCACACAGCAGTAGTCATGTAGCTTTAATATAATAACAATGGGGATGCACTATATATACACAGATCATAAAAACATATAACATATTGCTAATTGTAAAGCAAACACAGATATAAACGTTGTAAAGCAAATGCATGATGTGGTCTTCTATTAAAGAATTTACACACATATGTAAAGCAAAATGATCTTATCAAAATAATGATAAAGTAATAAAATAATAAAGAAAATGATCTTATCTCCTTCATTGTTTTTCTCGTGGCTTTTTCAGAAAGTGAGCATGGTGGGAACATGCATTTCCCTTCATGATGAAAGTTTTATCTTTTTCAGAAGTTGGTGGTCGACAGTTGCAGGTTGTTGGTGCGCACTACGCCTATTGCGTACAGGAGAAAATTTGAATCCAGATCACACAGTGATTTAAAGATGAATACCCTGGCATTGAAGGCTAATGGCACCAAATCGGACAGAGGGCTTGGACCGGCCGACGGAGCCGGAGAATTTCTACAAACCAGGCACGTGGCGCTCATGCGAAGCCACTCATCGATGCATTCTGCATGGAAACAATGGTAGCAGTCTGGAATGCACCATACTTGATCCTGAGGCTTGTACTCGGACAAGCAAATAGAGCACACGGTGTCATTGCGCTGAGGGAGCCGCTGGTTTTCACCGAGTACCAACTTTGGGTACAAGCCAATTGTGGGGTCGTCGAGGCTCATGAGGACCACCATAGGCTCCGTTGAGCTGCTTATAGTAGAGAAACGGTGGTTGCGGTCTTCGTAGTAGTTAGAAGTGGCATCACCTGTGTGGCCTCTATGGGTTGAGCCTTTGACTTTAACGCATGCGTAAGAAGCGAGCATGATGGTGGAGATGAGGACGAGGATGTTGACGGCAATGGCTATGCCGTAGCCGACGCCGACACCAAGGGCTAATGCAAATGGCTCCGTCGTGAACTCTTCCTTATGTCAGAGATTAAAATGGAGGCTTGTGTGGTGTTCAACAGAAATGCTTTTCTCTTCTCTCCTCCGATCTCTCCCCACTTTTTTCTCCTTGCTTTATTTTCCTAGTTGCTTGTTATTGCTGGCATTTTTTCTCGGTGCAGCAAGTGGTGGGTCATTTTGCTCATGGGTTATTGGTTGTGCAGATTCATAGTGGAGAGTGGTAAGGTTGTGAAGGTTTCACGGTGTTGAGATGAAAAATTGAAAGAGAACCGACATAGCTTTTCGTGTCGTTTCCCACAGACGACGCCAAATGTTGATGCATAAAATCCGACGGATCTTGGACCAACGTAAATCTGACCGTGAATCACACAAACACACAAGAACACAAAGATGCCCAAATATCGAGGCGCAATATATGGTACCACGTACATTTTGTGTTTGCTTTCCTGTCTCTATCCATTTACATCACTGGTGACCGGAGCAATCTAGCAAAGGTCACAAACTTGACACTTTCTGTTGTACCAAAGTCCGTACTGATTTTGTGCATCAACATTTGGCGCCATCTGTGGGAATTTGGGTGATCTGGTAGTGGAAGTGCTTGAGCAACAATTGTGTTTGTGCCAGATATGCTACCATGGAGCTATCCTTATCATCAAAGTTGTTGGTGACTTGGTTAACCACCAATTGGGAGTTACTAAAGATATCAATTTGTTTAACCCCAAGGTGTTTGGCCAAACGTAAGCCTGCTAGGAGGGTTTCATATTCGGCCTCATTGTTCGACGCCTTGAATTGGAAACGAAGAGCATACTCCATCGCCACTTTGTCAAGGGTCGTAAGGACTAGTCCTTCTGAAAAAGATAAAACTTTCATTATGAAGGGGAATGCATGTTCCCACCATGCTCACTTTTTGAAAAAGTCACGGGAAAAGCAATGAAGGAGATAAGATCACTTTCTTTATTATTTTATTACTTTATCATTATTTTGATAAGAACCTTTTGCTTTACATCTGTGTGTAAATTCTTTAACAAGAGACCACATCATGCATTTGCTTTACAGCTTTTGTTGATGCACAAAATCAGTGAGGACTTTGGTACAACAGAAAATGTTAAGTTTGTGACCTTCACTAGATTGCTCCGGTCACTAGTGTGAATAAGTATGTAAATGGATAGGGATAGGGAAGCAAACACAAGATGTACGTGGTTCACCCAGATTGGCTACGTCCACGGAGTATATGAGTTCTCATTAATTGTGAAGGGTTTACACAAGTACATAGGTTCAAGCTCTCATTTAGTGAGTACTAGTGAATGATTTAATACAAATGACATTAGGAAATATTGTGAGAGAATGATCTCTATTTATAGAAGAAAGTTTCTAGTTTCATTCTGACATTAACACGTGTCGTGTTGTGATTGGCTTCTGATGTTGACACGTGTCGCGCTATGATTTGCTTCTGATGTCGACACGTGTCGCACTGTGATTGGCCTCCTGGTTTGAGGGAAACTCTTCTGGGTCCTTGACGGTATAACATTGACCGGTGCTCAGTAGTTTCGGGATTGGTCAAGTATGGTACAAACAGTGCTCCCCTAAGTTCTCGAGTGAGGGAAGCTCCTCGGTTGGGGACTTGCAAGATCCAAGCCATTGAGTAATCACGAAACTTCTAAGTACCGAAGTGTGGTATCATTTTCACTTGCCTTATCTGTCTCATACGTAGATGTAGCATCTTCTCTGGAAGTACTTTTCCTCCATTCAGGGGTGGTATCTTTAACCAATAAAAATACACAAGGTAATGTATTAATTTCACTTGAAGCTTACTTGTAGTTTCAAGCTTGGTCAAGTGCGATACAAAACCCTATAGTAGGAGTCCCCCAAGTCGTCGAGCTAGGAGATTTGCCGAAAGAGGTAATAGACAAGGTAAGCAATCAGACTTCCAAGCAAGCAACCTGAATCGGAAGTTCGACTTCGGCTTCCGGTTGATTGTTCTCCTTCTCATTGTATCGTAAACAGCAATAAGGATAAGGAGAAGCAAATGGAGAAGAGATGATATGAGATACTTTTGTTTTTGAAGAAGTAACTTTCCACTGGATTATTCTTGAACTGGGCTGGAGGGTTTTCTGGTTTCCTCCAAAGTATAAAGCCGACTCAAGAATTTGAGGGTCAAAACAAGTCCATCAAATCAAGATTGCGTTCGACTTTGATGATATGGGATACTTTTACTGTTGACGAAGTAATAGATGAATTGGCACGTGTTCTACTGCACTTGTCTTCACATGCTTCTTTGTATCCTCACTTGCCCTATATGTTCCTCAGGCAGTTGTGGTATCTTTTCTGGAAGCATAAGATGTTGAAGATGAGTACTCGAGAGCAATGCCAGGTAAGTAATCAGGCAAGGGGTTCCAGGCAGTCAATTCCTAACTGGAAGCTTGATTCCAAGTGCTGACTGATCGCTCTATTTTTCCTTGTCTTCAGGTAAGAACAAGGGCAAATGAAAAGATAGGGAAAAAGCATGATATGGGATACTCTTGCTTTTGACACTGATGATATGAGATACTCTTACTCTGGTGTAGCTGGTTTGCATAGGTATTATTGGGGGAGAAGAAAGCTGAGTATTTCGAGAGGCTTCGTTAGGAGTGCCCTCTCAGATATGAGGAAGGGTTGAGCATTTTTGCAGGTCTGCCTGTCCGTGAAGGATGAAGGTCGACATATATAGGAGTCTCCCTAACAACAAGTAGTAATGCTACTCCTCTACTCCATGGACGTAGCCAATCTGGGTGAACCACGTACATCTTGTGTTTGCTTCCCTGTCCCTATCCATTTACATACTTATTCACACTAGTGACCGGAGCAATCTAGTGAAGGTCACAAACTTAACATTTTCTGTTGTACCAAAGTCCTCACTGATTTTGTGCATCGACAGCTTTTGCTTTACAATTAGCAATATGTTATCTGTTTTTATGATTTGTGTATATATAGTGCATCCACATTGTCATTATATTAAAGCTACATGACTACTGCTGTGTGCACTGTACGAGAGGAAACATCATTATGTTTTTTCAATATCATCATCTATTTAAAACATCATTATTGTTATTATATTATGATATTTGTTACAAGTGTCAGCCACTTTCGTTTAAAATAAACATAGCTTTAATCATTTCTGAATACTTTATTCATCATTTAAATGTTAGGATGAAACTTTAATCATACGTGAGTATAATATGTACCCATTATCCCACTATTTGGGAAAAACACACGAGGAAGATAAGAGCATTTTTATATTCCTTTGCAGCCTGTTAGTTAAATTATTATATGTGACCATCATTCATGTCTAACAACCCACTACACCATTCACATTATATAATTATTTTATCACCTCATCTGACAAAATTGGATATCAACAACTTGAATGAAAATAATATATATATATATATATATATATATATATATATATATTATTCATTACCTAGTGATTTATGATTGCCTTTAAACTATGTCGAATATGTGAACCCAACTTGTGGACCTGATCCGCGGATCCGACACATAGACCCAATATGCGAACCCCACAAGCGAACCTGAATAATGTTGAGAATCAACTCATACTGAGTGCACGTTGACATAAAGTACATACTTGCAATAAGGAACACAACGAGCCGAGCCGCATCGCAGCGAGTATAGCCTCTAGCCGAGCAGCCTCGCAACAAACATCCCCTCCGGCCGAGCAACGGCCTCACCGCGAGCATAGCCTATAGCCTCGCAACCTCGCAACGAGCATTGCCTTTAGCCGAGCAGTCTCGCAACGTGTGATACCTCTAGCCGAATATTGCTTTATGTTGATCATTGCCTTGTGTTGAGTACTGGTTTAGGACAATATCTAGTCACTTCGGCCTGGATTTGAAGTCTCCAGCCAAAATACTCTCTTGACTAAAGACTTGGGGGACTTCTGTTGGTACCATATATTGGGCCTCGATATTTGGGCTTCATTATTGAGCCCATAATATATGTATCCATGTCTATTTTATGGCTTTGATGATAGTCAGTATTGAAATTTCGGGGACGAAATTTTTATAAGGGGGGTAGATTATGACGACCCGTCCCTAATTTTCATATGTAATTTCTCTCCGAATATGTAATTTGACAATTATGCCCTTATTGGCAAGTGACGTGGACTTATTCTTATTGATTTTCTTTTTAGTTCTCGCCAAGGAAGAAAAAATCGATAATATCGGCGAAATATCGCCGATATTATCGTTTTTTTAGAGATCCGAAATTTTTTTAACTATCCAAATGATTTTCGTCAAGATATCGCGATATTATCAATAATATCGCGATATTTTTAAAATTATCGATAATATCGCAATATAATATTCAAAAATATTTTAAAATGTTGAAAATATCAACATATACTACACTTGATCAAAGCCCCAAAAGGCTAACCAAGACATGATTTTCTCACCGAGTGAATGTGCCTTTTATAGGCATTCTTGGCATGCTCACTGCCCTCGCTGGGCGATGTGGGACTCGACCAAGGAAAAAAAATAGGAATTTCGGCCGAAAATTCATACCCACTTTAAACGACCATAACTTTGTCAAAACTCAACCAAATCAAGCAAGACAAAAACGAAAGTTGTAGCCCGCGAATAGACGAAGAGAATGGTACCTCACACAACATCTGAATCGTCGTGGTTTGTCCGGAAAATGCCTCTAAAGTCACTAAGGTCGCCTGAAACTGGGTAAGATTCAAATGAGTATAACTTTTTCAATACTCAACGAAATTGAGTGAAACAAAAATGAAAGTTGTACTACTCGACGAGAGGAAGAGATTGATACCTTGCACGCCGGCCAATTCGCCATTGTTTGGCCGGAAATTTCCTCGAAAGCTACTGAGATCGCCGGAAACTGGGTAAGATTCAAATGAGTATAACTTTTTCAATACGCAACGAAATTGAGTGAAACAAAAAGGAACGTTGTAGCCCTCGAAGAGACGAAGAGAATGGTACCTCACACAACGTCTGACTCGTTGTGGTTTGGCCAGAAATTGCCTCGAAAGCCACTGAGGTCGCCGGAAACTGGGTAAGATTCAAATGAGTATAACTTTTTCAATACTCAACGAAATTAAGTGAAACAAAAAGGAAAGTTGTACTACTCGACGAGACGAAGAGATTGATACCTTGTACGCCGGCCAACTCGCCGTGGTTTGGCCGGAAAACCAAAACGTATTGCCTCAAGGGCTGGTACATGTGAACTTGTGACTCCAACTAGGTAAGAGCCAAATCTAATTTGGGGCCTTCTATCCTATATTTGTGGACAACCATCAAATGCTAAAGATTAAACAAACATAATATGTTCTACTGCTTAGCAAAAAAAGCTACAAACCCTTTGCTTATCAACAAACATAATATGTCCTTGCACTAGATATACTTTCAAATTACGTTGAGTAGCAACCTGATATATGTATTCGGACGAATTATAAAACAATTGACACACTCCTGACTTCCAAAATTCAATTCTTTTACTTTATATAAACTTGAAAAAACATAATCGGCATCCAAATTAAAGTTTAGTTTTATTCAATGTATTGATTTTCAATCGTTAATTGATATACTATAATTTGGAACTTCAATGCCTAGACGCATGCTTATGTGTAAGAAATTTAAAATGTCAAATTCGGCACATTAGTCTTCATCATTTTATTCACTTCCCTTTTTTTTTTTTTAATATCCTAAATAAAACCTCCAAATATTGTACTAATTCATTATATATAAATGATTATGGTGTGTTTAGACTTCTTTCATTAATTACTACATATTTTCTACACTCACAATGTTTGTCAGCTCGATATATAATCAACTTGATAATGTTAAATCCATCATGCAATGCATTTCCTTCCAATTTTTTGTGATAAACTAATAGATAATTGACTAAATAAACATCCTACAAAGTTTCAATAAAAATTTCCAAGTTTTTCTTACAATTTCCGTGGTTTCCATGTAATTTTTATCGATATCGATATTTTACCGATATTTCCATCGATATTTCCGTGTTTTCGGACTACCGATATTTCCGATATTACCGATATTTTCTTCCTTGGTTCTCGCTATCGCATTTAAATTGTACACGCTAGTACAAGTAGGCGTAGATTTTAAAGTGTAAAAATATCTACTTCGGATAGATTTCGATTTCCTTTTACTGTAAGAAATCTGAAATCATATCCCTTGGATTCCCTTTTTATCCCACCCCATGCATCCCCTCCATTATTTCACTTTCTCACCAATCCTATATTTCCCTCATTTATGTCCCCCAATCAAAAAAGCAACCCACATCACTCTCTCTCTCTCTTTCTCTTCTTTCTCTCCCTCGCCGAGCTCCCTCTTCTTCTCTGCACTCTTCATAAAACCACACCAAAACTCACAAAAGTGACAAACAAACTACACCATTGTGCTCATCTCAGTCCCAGGAACTCAACTATGTCCTTGAAATCTGGTGTATACGAGTTTTGACTCACCAACTCGGAAGGTCGACTCGGCGAGTTCAACATATCGATTTTCAAGCCATTCATGGCTTAGGTAAGCCTAGAGAAACCCTTAGAACCTTAATTTCACTTATATGGGTTGATATTGATCTCTTGTTTGTGTTTTGAACGTTTGGTTTTACCCAGAAAACTCGAGAAGAAGAATATGCACATTTTTCAATCAAGGACCGTGACTATTTGGTCACTTTCAACCCATTTTTCGGCTCAACCTCGACCACATCTGGGTTCCTACTAGGTACAAACTTGTTCGCTACATTCCTAATTTCAAAATGGCTTTTGAATCACTGAGTTTGGTTAAGTAACGAGTTAGAAATCAACTCTGGAAGTTGGGAAGAAAATTTCAGTTTTCTGGAAAATTTCAACCGTGGTCATTTGACCACTTTCAGGCCAAATTTCTGAACAACACGGACCGTTTTCAAACTTTCTATGAATTAAGATCGATACATCACATTCCTAGCTTTAATTTGGCTTTTGTATAAGTGAATTTGATTGAGAATTAAGCTCAATATGAGCCCTAGAAGTTGGCCCAATGACCACGATTGAATTTTTCCAGAAAACTGAAATTTTCTTCCCAACTTCCAGAGTTGATTTCTAACTCGTTACTTAACCAAACTCAGTGATTCAAAAGCCATTTTGAAGTTAGGAATGTAAAGAACAATTTTGTACCTAGTAGGAGCCCATATGTGGTCGAGGTTGACTAGAAAAATGGGTTGAAAGTGACCAAATGGTTATGGTCAATTACTGAAAAATGTGTAGATTCTTCTTATCGAGTTTTCTAGGTAAAACCAAACATTCAAAACACAAACAAGGGATCAATATCAACCCATATAAGTGAAATGAAGGTTCTAAGGGTTTCTCTAGGCTTACCTAAGCCATGAATGGCCTGAAAATCGATATGTCGAACTCGTCGAGTCGACCTTACGAGTTAGGGAGTCAAAACTTGTCTACACCAGATTTCAAGGACATGGTTGAGTTCCTGGGACTAAGATAAACACAATGGTGTAGTTTGTTTGTCACGTTTGTGAGTTTTGGTGTGGTTTTGTGAAGAGTGCAGAGAAGAAGAGGGAGCTCAGCAAGGGATAGAAGGAAGAGAGAGGGTGATGTGAGGTTGCTTTTCTGATTGGGGGACATAAATGAGGAAGATATGGGATTGGTGAGAGAGTGAAATAATGGAAGGGATGCACGGGATGGGATAAGAAGGGTATCCAAGGGATATGATTTTCAAATTTCCTAAAGTAAAAGGAAATCGAAATCTATCCGAAGTAGATATTTTTACACTTTAAAATCTACGCCTACTCGTACTACTGTGTACAATTTAAATGCGATAGCAAGAACTAAAAAAGAAAGCAATAAGAATAAGTCCACTTCACTTGCCAATAAGGGCATAATCGTCAAATTACATATTCAGGGAGAAATTACATATGAAAATTAGGAATGGGTCGTCACAATGTGTATACATGGGTACGTTCATAAAAAACTAACCAAAACATGGGTACATTTTTCAAAAAAAGAAAAATATATTAGGCTTAATAATTATTAAGCATTCTTCTATTAAACTTGACATTGATACATTCTTAAATCAACGAAATTGAATGTACCCATATAAGTTTAAAAATGAATTAGAGAAAATATTGAATTAATTTTATATGAAAAATGGATACATTTTATATTTTTTTTTTAAAGTACATTTTTCATATAACAAATTGGTATATTTAAGAATGGGTACATATCATTCTTTTATAAAAATTTAAGGGAACTTTAAAGTATAGCTCCTGGTACTGTTCACTTTAACGAAAATCCACATTTTTACATTAAAAAGTCAATCATGGTACTATTCATTTTACCCTTTATTTTGTCCTTATTGTTAAAACTCAAAACTTTCAAGCAATTTTCATTAGTTTTTCTAAATGGGTACAAACTTATTCTGATTTTATTTTTTATATTTTGGAAATAATTGAAATTAATAGAGTTTAATAACGGTGTGAGTATTAAAACTCTAAATCAATTACTAATTTTTATTATAAAAATTATGTAACTTACATATAATTCATTAATGTATTAATGTTAGGGACTTTGATCAAAATCTAAAAACTAATAAGATTTTAATCAATTAACATTAAAAACTAAGCACCGGATACTAATTTTTCCTTCTCTTTATATATAGATAACTTTATCCTTGAGCATTAAATTCTCTTGGACAGCGTTTTCTAAAAACTATAGTCTACCCTCAAGAGCTGTAATCCTTTGAGATTGGGTAGATACATCTAGTTTTAAGGCTGCTACTTATAGTTCTAAAGCCTTATTTTCTAATCCTAACTCTCGTATACGCAAGTCTCGTTCTCGTATATCAAGTTCAAGACTGCGTACCTTGTGTGACTGGTCTTCTTGTGCAACAGGGATAATTACAGGTTCCTGTTTCACAAACTAAGTACACATAAAACATCCAATAGTTTTACAAGTACTACATCTAACCTTACATTCGTAACCAGGCCATCCTCTACAAAAATGGCACTGCTCATCGAGGCTTCCTTCGTATGGTGTGAATATATGTTCACAGGCCATCTATCATGTTCTGAAAACTATCAATATTGAAGTCTCCAGATTCGCTTGTCAAGAAGTCGAAGTCTTCATATTCTTCGTCTTCAGGCTGTACATCGTCATACTCAGAGAACTCTGATAGGGTGTAATCTTGAGCATCTATAAATTCTACATCAGTGAAAATACTAAAAACAGAATCATCACTGTCATAATCAGAATCTGCTGAAATAATAAAGCCTTCGTTAAGCAACTTGTTATAGGCTGGTTGCTTACCTCGCTGTGGACATACATTGGCGTGATGTTCTTTGCTATTACATATATAGCAGGCACACTTCTTTTTATATGGTTTCCTAGGTTAGGTTTAAATTTCTTAACATGCTTCCTAGGATTGAAATTTCTCCTAAAATTCGGACTAGGCCTAATGTTCTTAAACTTCCTAAAATTAGGTCGTCTGTTGAACTGTTGCCTAAATGGTTGTCTAGTTCTATTATATTTTTGAACTGGACATCTAACCTGTTTTCTCTTCGTTCTTTTATATTTTTCACGAAGATCACTATATCCTTCTTGACATAAACCTCTACATATACTATGGTCTATAAGCTTTTTAGCTTGTTGGATTTCTCAACGCTGTCTGCAGAAATCAGCAAGCTGCAAAAAGGTGAATCTTATAACGTAGCTAAGATTAGAATATTTAAAAGTATTTAAAATCTTACACTGTTCGTCAGTGGTTGCTGCTGCTAGAGCTGCTTCTTCTTCTTTATAAATCTATCCTCAATTGCTTGTCCTAAATCTTGAACCAATTTTGCAAGATATAAAACGCAAACTTGTTTATCATAAACTACTCCTCCTATACTAGCAAGCCTTAATAACTTTTTAGAAAAAGGAGTAATGTTCTTCATACTATTGATAGAACATTGTGCTAAAGCGTCTATAGCGCGTTTCTGAATTGGGGAACTAAGTCTGCAAGGACTAGCATCACCTGTGGCTATTTCTCTAACTGTATTAACAAAGTTATTTATATTTAAATCTTGAGATATCTTGTATGTTGTATAGTTGATCACTCATATATTTCATGCATTTATACCATCAATTTCTAAAGTCTTTGTGATGTTTTTGTGTTAAAATTGTGGCATTTTACCTTACCTTGTGTTAATGTACAATTAATTTTGTTTTAGGATCAATTTCAAGCAAAATGAACTGAAAAGAATATAAAAGGGAGGGGAGAGACACGGACTGACAGAGGAATAAACAAAGGCAGCAGGATGTGGAAAGCAGACAGAGCATAAAATGAGCACTAAGAAGTGGGAGACACGGCATAAAGAAAACAGAGAGGAAGTGGAATAAAAAGAAGGAATAAAATAGGCAAAAAGAGAGGATAACAGTGAGGAGAAAGAGAGAAGTGGGAGTGCGCAGAGGCGCAGAATGGGAGGGCACGGCAGACAGGAAAATGTGGAAGGAATAAGAAAAGAAAAAAAAAAATGGGAAGACAGAGAGGAGTGGAAGAAAAAGAATAATAAGAGAGGAGTGCATGACACGGGGACAGAGGAGCAAACGGAAATAAGAAGAGGAAAGAGAGAGGCAGAAACAAAAAGAAGAAGAGGAAAGAGCCAGTGCGCAAGAAGCACACGGCACAGAAGCAGAAACAAGCAGCAGACGCAGAGAAGAGAGGACAGCAGGCGCAGGGTGCGCAAGGAGAGACTGACGGAAGCAGCAGAGCACAGAGAAGCACAGAAAACTGTGCGGAAAAAAACACGGCAGAGAGCAGAGGCTTCACTCTATATTTCTTGATTTTATCTTCTCAAACCCATGTATTACTTTTGGTTTAATTTGTGAATTATGTGTAACTAAATTTTAAGTAGTTAGGGGCTGTTTTGAAGCCCCGAATATGATTGCAAGTTTGTTGTGATATTTTGTTTGAATGACTTTTATGAAAGGATGAAAATTGTTTCACTACTTATGTCATTGATAAATTCTTTATGTGTTTCTATGGATGCATACATAGTGAGCATATCTAGGATTTTAATGCTATGAATATATGTTTATCTGCCCTTGTTGAATGAGGACCTACATATGTTCTAGAGTAGCACTTGTTAATTGTGGTTAACATGTGAACCGATTTCTAGGATAAGTAAGACAACGCCAGTACTTGTGATGACTCAAACTCTTTTTATTCTTAATGATTTCTACTTGTTAAATCTATGAACACACCATTCTAGATTGCATGCTAGGGACTAAGTTAAATTGAAAACGCCATTCTCTTAACATACTACGTAAGAAAGAGTAATAGGTTGAGTTCTAACAGTGAGCCAACTTGAGCATCTTCATCCGGAAATAAAAGGGATTTGAATGAAACATAACATGCTTGCATGATTATTTGGTGGTGGATAGCATGTCCCCTAACTCGTTTTCTTAACTTGTGAATTAAAATCTAATGGTATTATTTAAAACTTGTTGAGGTCCTGTTTTGTCCGATTTAATTTAAATAGCTAATCAACTCCAAAAATCCCAAAAATTTGTGTGAGCATAGCTTGGTGTGTCTAGTTTATGTGTATAAAATTTCGTTGCATTTGGATAAGTGTAAGTTAGTCTAATAATTATTGTTCGGTGGATGGTCAGTGGAGACAGCCACCCTGTTATTGTGACATTTTAAGTATTTGGATAAAACAATCTTTTGCGGGAAAGACCCTTATTTTCATATGCTACAATCGACAAATTTTAGTGTTAATAAGGAAAATTAATAGGATATTTGTGTGCTACTTTGTGGTGTGCTTTTTATACCTACCAATAGTTTCAGGGTATCTAAACCTAAAATTGTCATAGGCCTTTTTAAAATCTTGACCTAAGAACGATGCTCCCAATTCCCATAAATCTTCGGTTTTGGAGAAAGTCTTTGTTAATCTAACATATTCACGCTTAAGTGCGTCTTCCCATTTATCAATTGCTGAATAGGTGAAAGGTTGAGTTCTAAACCATTTTCTGCTTTTTCAAGCCTAGGGGTTTCTGTAGGTTTTTCCTCTAGCAATTTTATATTTATTGTTGTTGTTGCTAGGGACGTAAGGCCATTTCCAATCAAATGATGGTCAGATGACTCGTTTTAGCCTTCTAAGAAATTAATATTTTAATGAATAATGCATGGTCATATTTCTTAGGTCATCTCTAACCGAAGGGTCCAGAATGCTGAAAATAACTCGAAAATCGTCTCCAATCGAGGGCTAGGCCAAATGGCTCGTGGACCCCACTGGACAAAAAATGGCCTAAAGGCCAATCGACTGGCCCAAAGGAGCTAGCCAGCTAGTCCCGGGCTGGGCCATAAATTTGAAACCAACAGTTAGCTGACGTCAATTAGCTTTATTTGAATTTTTTTTTGTGGCCAAATTTAAAAAAGGCCTATAGTTGAATGTTTGAGTGTTCTTTTTATAGGCTTCGGAACTTACTCAAATCTCTCTCACATCCGATGTGGGATTCCCACCCACTTCCTTTTCTTTTCTTTTTATACTTCCTCTCCCACAGCCGATATATGACTCTCCCACCCACTTCCATTTTTTTTTTCTACTTCCTCTCCCATAGCCGATGGGGGACTCTCCCACCCACTTCCTTTTTTTTTTTAATAGTCTAAATAAAACCTCTCACATTTGACTTGAAATATATAAGTTGTATTTTTTAAATTTTACTTGTAGTTAATAAATTTAAGTTGTATTTTTTAACTTTTGGCTGTAGTTTTTAAATTCAAGTTGTAGTATTTAAATTTAAATAATAAATTATGTTTGGCCCTTTGGCCTTCGGTTGGAGGTTGTTTTTTGTGACAGGGCTAAAACGAGCCCTATTCTTTGGCTCTCAGTTGGAGATGGTAAAGCCATATCTAACCGAAGGCTGGTCAGAGGGCTCGTTTTAGCCCTCTGGCCCTCAAGAAATTAATATTTTAATGAACAGTGCATGGTCATATTCCTTACCATCTCCAACCAAGGGCCAAAGGGCCATATGGCTCGTTTTAGCCCTGTCACAAAAAACCGTCTCCAACCGAGGGCCAAATGGGGCTATAGTATGGAATGTGAAGAATTGAAATAAAATGAGGTAAGATAGTATGGAATAGTGAAACATATGTGAGAAATAGTGTAGGAAAAAATTAGGAATTAAAAAAAAAAAGGTTGCTGGGCATAAAAACAAAAAGTGGGTTGGGCAATGGAAAAGAACAAAAAAAAATGAAATTGGGCTAGCCAGCGAGCTGGTTGGCTGGCTGAAAGTGGTCAGCCGGTTGGCCATTTGGCTCTTCAGATTCCGTATGGCCCACGAGCCCTCTAGCCTAGCCCTTGGTTGGAGACGGTTTTCGAACATTTTCGACCATCTAGCCCCCTTCAGTTGAAGATGGCCTAAGAAATATGGCCTTGCATTGTTCATTAAAATATTAATTTTTTGGAGGGCCAGAGGGCTAAAATGAGCCATCTGGCCAGCCTTCAGTTGGAGATGGCCTTACCATCTCCAACCAAGGGCCATAAGGCTCGTTTTAGCCATGTCACAAAAAACCGTCTCTAACCGAGGGTCAAAGGGCTATAGTATGGAATGTGAACAATTGAAATAAAATGAGGTAAGATAGTATGACATGGTGAAAAATATGTGAGAAATGGTGTAGGAAAAAATTATAAATGAAAAAAAAGTCCAAAAAAAAAGTGGGATGGGCATAAAAAAACAAAAAATGGGCTAGGACAAAAAAAAAACCTAAGTCCTAAATCCTAAAGTGGGCTGGGCAAATGAAAAAGAACAAAAAGAAAGAAAAAAAAATGAAATTCTACTAGACAGCGGACTAGTTGAAGATGGCCAGCCGATTGGCCTTTTGGCCCTTTTTTGTCTAGTGGGCCAGAGGGCCGAAAATAGCTTTAAAACCGTCTCCAACTGAGGGTCAAGCCAACGGGCTCGTGGGCCCCACTAGACAAAAAAGGGCTAAAGGGTTAACCGGCTGGCAATTTTCAGCCAGCCCGCTGGCTAGCCCAATTTATTTATTTTTTGTTCTTTTCAATTTGCCCAGCCCACTTTAGAGTTTAGGGTTTAGGTTTTTTTTTTTTTTTGTCCCAACGTTTTTTGTTTTTTATGCCCATCCCACTTTTTTTTTTTTTTTGGACGTTTTTTTTATTTCTAATTTTTTTCTACACCATTTCTCACATATTTTTTACCATGTTATACTATCTTACCTCATTTTATTTCAATTCTTCACATTCCATACTATAGCCCCTTGACTCTCGGTTGGAGACGGTTTTTAGTGACAAGGCTAAAATGAGCCATATAGCCCTTTGGCCTTTGGTTGGAGATGATAAGAAATATAGCTATGCACTGTTCATTAAAATATTAATTTATTGGAGGGCCAGATGGCTAAAATATTCAAATATTAAGGTCATCTCTAACTGAAGGGTCAATAGGGCTAGAGGGTTGAAAAAACGACCGAAAATTGTCTCCAACCGAGGGTTAGGCCAGAGGGCTCGCAGCCTCGCAGGCCCCACAAAATCTGAAAAAGCCAAAGGGTAAACCGACTGGCCACTTTCAGCCAGCCCGCTGGCTAGCCCAATGGCCCTCGGTTGGAGACCTTTTTTTGTGATAAGGCTAAAACAAGTCCTATGGCCATTTGGCCATCGGTTGGAGATGGTAAGGAATATGGCCCTGCACTATTCATTAAAATATTAATTTCTTGGAGGGCCAGAGGGCAAATAAATTAATATCTTAAAGAATAGTGTAGGGTCATATTCCTTACCATCTCCAACCGAGGGCCATAGGGCTCGTTTTAGCCCTGTAACTAAAAATCATCTCCAACCGAGGGCCAAAGGGTCAAGAATAATTTATTATTTAAATTTAAAAACTACAACAACTTAAAGTTAAAAACTACAACTAAATTTTAAAAAATACAACTTATATATTTCAAGTCAAATGTGATAGGTTTTATTAGAGTATATAAAAAATTAAAAAATTAAAAAAAAAAAGGGAAGTGGGTGGGAGAGTCCCACATCGGCTGTGGGAGAGGAAGTAGAAAAAAAAAAGGAAGTGGGAGTCCCACATCTGTTGTGGGAGGGATTTGAGTAAACTCCAAAGCCTATAAAAAGAACACCCAAACATTTAACTAAACATACTTTATGGGCCTATAATTAAATATTTTTTTAAAAAATTTGGCCCAAAAAAACAATAACGGTAATTGATATCACCTAGCCGTTGCTAGCTGAAGTCAGCTAGCCGTTGGTTGCAAATTTATGGCCCCGCCTGGGGCTAGTTGGCTGGCTTCTTTGGGCCAGCCGGTTGCCCCTTTGACCCTTTTTTGTCCAGTGGGATCCACGAGCCCTTTGGCCTAACCCTTAGTTGAAGACGATTTTCGGGCTATTTTCGCCCCTCTAGCCATCTGGACCCTTTGGTTAGAGGGCTTGTTTTAGCCCCCTGGCCCTTAAAATATTAATATTTTAATGAACAATATAGAGTTATATTTGCCTCCATTTCCAACCGAGGGTCAAAGGGTCAGAGGGCTCGTTTTAGCCCTGTCACAAAAAACTATCTACAACCGAAGGCCAAAGGGCTATAGTATGACATATGAAGAATTGAAATAAAATAAGGTAAGACAATATGGAATGGTGAAGAATATGTGAAAAATTATGTAGGAAAAAATTAGAAATAATTAAATAATTAAAAAAAACATCCAAAAAAAAAAAAAAGTGGGCTGGGACCAAAAAAGTTCCTAACCCCTAAACCTAAGTGGCCTGAAAGAACAAAAAAAGAAAAAAAGAAACTAGCTGGGCAAGTGGAAAAGAATAAAAAACAAAACAAAACAAAATGGGCTAGCCAGCTAGTTGGCCCTCTGGCCCGTTTTTGTCTCGTAGAGCCTACGAGCCCTTTGGCTTAACCCTCAGTTGGAGACGATTTTCAGGCTATTTTCGGCCTTCTGACCCTTTGGACCATTCGGTTGGAGATGGTCTAAGTTCCTGACCTATAGCAGCTAGAGTTGTTTGGTATAATTCCAAATTCGTCTTCTTTCTTATCTCCGCTACCTTCAACTTGGTCTACAAAAACTACTTCTGGTTCAGAATGTTCTAGCTTCAAACTTGCTAGGTCTTCTTCTATCCAACTTAAATCTGTGAAATTATATATGTCTCCATCTAGATATTTCTACCTTGGTTCATACTCTTATATGTATGATCAGGCGGTTTGATTTTAGGATCTATTCCTCTAAGTGATTCCATTGTTCCATATAAATCTATGATGGTTTTATTAAATTTAAGACCATCTCCATCCGAAATGTCCAGAGGGCCAGAAGGCCGAAAATAACCCTAAAATCGTCTCCAACCGAGAGTTAGGCCAAAAGACTCGTGAGCCCCACGGGACAAAAACGGGCTAAAGGGCCAACCGGCCAGCCAGCTAGCCCATTTTGTTTTTTGCTTTTTTTTTTTATTTTCCACTTGCTCAACCCAGTTTATTTATTTATGGGGCTTTTAGATACAGGTCCAAAAACATAGAGTGTTTTTAGGAGTGACTCCAGTTATCTAATTATATGTTTTTATTTCTTTTATACTCCTTTTATATTTTCTAAAAATATTAAAAATCAATTAAAATCTTTTAATATTATGCATTTTTCTACTCCAAAATATGTAATTAATATCTTATAAACAAAAAAAAATTAATATACTAACATAAATCTATCTGCAAAACATTAAACAAATATATGAATGTATATTATACCTTTAAGTGAGATATGAAACCTAACTAAAAGGTAGAAAAAAAACATAATATACCTACAAGCAAGACATATTAATCTCTAACAGGTTGACTATGAAAAAGAATATGTCATATAGGTAGATAAATACAATTAACCTGTGATATATGTTGATTATAAAAATTTTAAAAAATCTATAAATGGGTTAAAGCAGGAGGAAGAACAAGAAATAACAAAAATAAATAAATAAAAAGAAATAATCAAAGAGATAATTATGAAGAAATTTGATTTTTATAATAAGTTTTTTCTTTTAAGAGATAATTATTGATAATTAAATAATTAAATTTAAAGAATTGGACTTATTTTAATAAACTGGACTATTCCTACTATTAGCTCAAAAAATTGGAGTTATATATCAAGTTTCCCATTTATTTATTTTGTTATTTCAGCCCACTGTAGGGCTTTTAGACCACTTTAGGTTTACGGTTTATGAACTTTTTTTGCCCCAGCCCACTTTTTTATTTATTTTTTAATAGCCCACTTTTTTTTTTTTAATTTCTAATTTTTCCTACACAATTTCTCACTTATTTCTCACCATTCCATACTATCTTACTTTATTTTATTTCAATTATTCACATTTCATACTATAGTCCTTTAACCCTCGGTTGAAGATGGTTTTTTATGACAGGGCTAAAATAAGCCACCTGGCCCTCAGTTGGAGATTGAAGAAAATATAACCATATACTGTTCATTAAAATATTAATATCTTAGAGGGCTAGAAGGTTAAAACGAACCATCTGATCAGCCTTCGGTTGGAGATGGTCTTACCTGCATGTAATTTATAGATTCTGCAAGTGTTTATATTTTCAAGCTTTTCTAGTCTTAAAGCTAGACTCACAAAAACTTGGTCTATTTGTTCTTTAGTGGCTAAAGTGTTTACTATTCCGTTGATATCTGGAAATTCAACACTCTTATTTCTTTTAACAATTTTCTTTATAACAGAAATTTGTTGTTCTAACTCGGTAAATCTTTTCATGCTTATATCATGTTTAGATTTTACTTTTAGACTAGCAATTTGTTGCTGAATCCTACAAGCCATACAGCTAACAAAATTTAACTGACCTGTCACGCTGATAATTCCCAGATCCATACCTGGGCTGGTACCACTACCACGTGAGGGTAATGCCATGAAAATTGTCCATCCTTATAAAAACTGCACAACGTTTTACAAAGGTAAGTATCTCTTTCATCCAGAGGTCTTTCCGAAGAGAAGATCTCCTTCAGAACTTTCTTAAAAGCAATAGAAGTCGTGGATTAAGATCAGGAATATTATATCCTCCTGGACCATGATCGTCATAACCTGAAATATAGCCGTCGGGTGCAGGTAAACACACTCTAGGATCTCTAGGATTAATATAAGAAATTAACATCATTTCCCATTGTATTTAAAAATTACCTCACAGTTTGTTATTGAAATTGAAATTGAAATTGTACAGGACTCGGGGATCTCGATCTCAAAGCCGGCTGATGGAAGGTTTCAAGAACAAGTCTCTTGCTCTATCAACTGATGATTTGAAATGAGAAGAGAAGACATATAAAGGCCTTCACCGAGAAGGCATCTTTACCAACAGTCGCACATGGCCACTTGGACTAGTCGACCATGACTCGTACAAAAATAATTGAGATGGAATCTCAATTATTCAACAAAATACAATAAATAAAGAAAAAGTGGTTCAGAACACTACTGAGAACCCATTTTCAAAAGTGTGATTATTTTCCCCTAAAATATCTCAAGTGTTTCCGACGTGGAAGTAGATGATTGGCTGTGATATGATAAGAAGTGTGCGATCGTGAAACGTTGGAAACACCAATTAAACCTCATGCTCGTTATCACCTCACCACTTCGAAACCCGAAAGAAAGAGAAGGAGAAATGGCAACCACCACTACACTCGCCGGAGTGAGCCTCTCCACCCCAAGGGCAGTGTTGTCAAAAACAACAGAGGCACCGAGGGCATTTCAATCGCTCAACATCCCCACCTGGAGAAGCTACTCTTCCGTTGGCCGCCGCATGACCTTGGTAAGGCCAGTAACCGCAGCACCGGATAAACTGTCGGAAAAGGTAGCGGAAAGCATCAAGAGCGCCGAGGAGAAGTGCTCGGACGACCCGGCAAGCGGGGAGTGCGTGGCGGCGTGGGACGAGGTGGAGGAGCTGAGCGCTGCCGCCAGCCACAAACGTGCCAACGAGAAAAGTTCCGACCCCTTGGAGACATTCTGTAAGGACAACCCCGAAACCGACGAGTGCCGTACTTACGACTGATGGGTGGATCTCAATCTGCCTGTGCCTTGGCCCGGCTTTGAGGTTGTCGTGCTTTAGATTTCACAGTACTTTCTCCGTCTCTGTTTATGTTAATTAAGATGGACTAAACTGAAGCTGTTGTTGGGATACTATCATGAAAATCTTGATTTGGAATGTTTTTTATAATTATTTTGCATGATGATATGATACAGTAGCATGTTATCGTATATATGTTTAACGTAATTGGTGATTACTTTATCAGCTTCCAAATATTATAAACAAGCTTTGCCCTTCTTTTTTACTATTTGAATCTCATATTTTATTTGTGGAAAGGGGTTTTAATTGTATTTTAAAAATGTTGATCTTGTCAATTATCAATTAAATACTGGAGGTATTATCGTAGGGCCGGGGATAAGTAATGAATCGGGAACTTAGAATAGGGAAAATTAGAAAAAGAATCAAAATGATTGAAAGTCGTATTCAATTGTTCACTACAACAAGCCAAAATGATTGACAATTTATTGTCATACTTATTACAAATATATATGTAATCTCGTCTTTATGAGAAAAAAACTTGCATAAAACGGGTGCACTACTACGTGCTTTCCTGTGTCACTGATGCAAGGACATGTGTTAGGTTTTTTTATTATATGTTCTTGTGTTATTAGCACACATCGCCCAGAGGAGTGATCCTTAAATCTATATTCTCATCCTTACCTAGCACGAGGCCTTTTGAAACGCCACTACGATGATGAACAGAATTGAAAACTAAGGCTTATCTATGTAGAGACTTGGTGGTGCAACTAGACCAATTGTTCGTGCGCAACGCATGGATGAATCATAGGTTATTTGGGTGGTGACTGGTACATCATGCATAGCATGTGGGAGTTGTGGGACAACCTCCTCCCTTTTCCAATTTTCTGTTGCTTTTGCTTGGGACCCTGTCCAAGCTCAATGGGGGAAGTACATTATTTTTCACGTTAACTATAATATTAATATGAAGTGTGGTTTAATCTTATAATTCTGTAGGTTGTGTGCTTAAAAATCGATCTTTAAACAATCAATTCCAACCAGCAGACGCCAGCAGACGTGAATTAAGTCAATTAATCGTATCAATCTTGATTGATAGGGTGTGCCCCTTGTACTCGAATGCAAGTTTGTATCACCGGAGTGTAGTTTTGAATATCGTCTTAGAAGAAATAGATTATCAAACCTATGAAGGTTTAGCGTTTGGGAACAATTTCAATTACCAACAAAATGAGCAACTCTGCACATTCCACAGCTAACAACCACCATACAGACATTTGATTTATACAGACAAAATGAACAACATTGTACACGCGGTTCGGTTCCAAGTTCCAACATCAAACCCAAATGTACTGCTAATCCATCATGAAACAAGCTTGTGCAAAGACACTGACTACAACAACTATTAATTAAAGACACCTAAAACAACTGAGGCTAACATAAACCCAACAACTAAAATCGAAATCAAAAGACAAACACCACCAAAACACTGACAGACAGAAGCGTTGAAGATCGTCATCAAATGAAGAACATGCTGGAGGAGGCCGGGATGGACTGCGACGGGTAGGGGCGCTGCCATGGCTTAAGCAGAGGATCATGCATCTCGGGGATGTCGACCGAGAAGCCGCTGACCTCTTCGAATATATGGAGGACCGAGTTTAAGGACTGCAGTCGATCGGTGAGCTCCATTGCTTGAGCTCTCAGCACATTGTTTGCAGACTCTATCTCATTGTAGCTCCGCTCCCTGGCATCGACCGTCTGCCGAACCTGATTGTTCGACATCTCCAGACGGGTGATCTCAGTCGTCAAATCATCAATCTGCTTCTGCTTCTTCATCCTCGAACGCCTCGCGGATTCGCGGTTGGACAGCATCCTCTTCCTCTTCTTCTCGTCCACCGTCGCGGACCCGTCGGATCCTGAGCTTGATTGGCGCTGAACCGAAGACATTTCTTCCTTTCTTCGGGTAATTTACCCAAGAATTGCAAAAATTAGGAATTGATGTTTGTTACCTAAATTAGATTAGGTTGAAAGAATTGGGGCGAAAATAAAATTAGGATTGGGATTCGAATTGGAGGCAAGGAATTGATGCGATTAATTCATGAGAAAACGTAGAACCAGTAGAGGAAGACAACGGAGAACGAGTGGAGAAGACGGATACGATACATAATGTCATAGAAAGACTAGACCCATTGATTTCGATTTCTACGAACCCAGAGATTCCAAGCCCCCAAATCAGATCCGATCGAATTGGATTTCAAGAACCTCAAAAAAAAAAAACCCTAAGTTGAACCTCAGATCTAGAATCTGATCTAACGAAGGAGAAGCAAGCGGAAATGAAAATCTAGAGAGAGAAAAGAGGGGAAGGAGGACTTATCTGAAAGGCAAACGCGCAGCGGAGAAAGATAGGCGAAATGAGACGGAAGGAGAAAGAAGGTTTAGAAGGGTGTGGGAATGGGCTTTTATAGCGGGAGATGAGAGGGTTTGGTAGGTGTGGAAAATGATAAAATTAATGACCTTTTTCCACTAAATGCTAATTTGGTGCGTCATGGCTGACGTCAATGGCGAGGACGGCTAATACGTTAAAAAATTATAATACCATCAACCTAGAAGGCTAGAACAAGAAAAATATTATTTTGTTTCTCTTGTCCACTAAATTGTTTATCATTTAAATCACAATGGAAAGTTCTCCTTTATTTAGTAAAATTATCATTTTTTTCGTATTCAAACGGTTACGATTAATTTACGTAAACATTTTGCATTGATTTTTTTGTAAAAAAAAAGATGAAAAGAAAAGTGTAAGAGGAGAGAAGAAGGAGAGGGATTTAAAGAGGAGATAATCCTACTCCAATTTGGTCACCCTTATTTAAGAAGGAGTAAGATTCTCTCATCTTCTATTCTCATCTCATTCTCTTCCCTCCTCTCACATATTTCACTATTAAAAAATTAACATAAAACATTGACGTGATTTAACCGTAATCGTTCAAATGAAAGAAAAAATAAAAGAAAAATAAAATAATAAAATTAGAAAGGAAGAGAATCATACTCCGTTTAAGAGTGCTAAAATTTAGTGGTGCGCAAGACTAGACAATTCTAAAACTTATAATACGCATTGCGTATTCAAATCGAATTTTCATTTGTCATTGTGCATACATATTTCTCTCTTAGTAAATAAAATTCCAGTTATCAAATTAGGACAACTAATATACTAGAAGAGAAATTTCATCACAATAAAAAATTATTATAGCTTTTAAGGGGTAAAAATAGGTGGATCGTTGGATGAAATTTCAAAGGTCCGGATCATTTGATCCAGTAATCTTGGTTGAAGAAATCCAAAAAGGATCTCTTCTCATATGAAAATTACTTACCCTTAGCAGAAGGGTAGGTGAAATTTGTTCTTCACGTTCTTTTTGGATTGAGTAAAGGGTATGGGCCATACCCAACAAAATGGAAAATTGATCTTTAATTCACCTTCTAAGGAAAAAATTTCTTAATCCGAATCTTTTGAGTACAAAGATATATTTTTACACTAAAGAGATGAAGAGTTTTGTTAAACCACACAATAGACAACTTAATTTGATATCAAATTCATTATCCATGATATTCGAACTAAAATCTCTCACTTATAAATGAAAAAAATACTACCAAACTATAATATTGAATGACCTTAATCCGAATCTAAGTCCTTTGGTTCAGGATTCCACGTGAGCTGCCCTTTTTATCATTCAATCCATAAAGACAATGGTGACCGAGTGGGACCCATGCCAAGTAAAAAAAAAAAAAAACTTTAACGAAAAGCTATCGGTACTGTTCACTTTAACGAAAAACCACATTTTTACACTAAAAAGTCAATTCATGTACTATTCACTTTATCATTTATTTTGTCTTTATCGTTAAAACTCAAAATTTTCAAACCATTTTCATTAGTTTTCTTACAAAAAAAATTGGAGTAGAATTCTCCCATTTTTTATTCTCATCTCTTCCATTCCCTCCTCTTACCTATTGCTTTTTATCTTATTGTCTTTATAAAAAAATAATATATAAGATGTTGATGTGACTAAACAAATAGGATTTGAGAAAATGAGCGATAGATTAAAAGGGAAAATAATTATTCTCAAAAAAATTTTTAAAGACTTGGAAAAAAAGAAAGATTATATCCGCGCGGGTCCAAGTCTCATTCAAGCAATCATTTCGTTTTGCCTTTGGCCCTTTGCCTTTATGGAAGGTCTCTTGAAATATCAGCCTAATGGAGCGCAGTAAGAGCAAGTCCAGCCATTGGAGTTGCACGGGGGACAGGCCCCATGTGGGAGCCCGAGGGCCGGTCGATCCAAGTCCAGCGTTGAAGGGTCCGAGTGAGGGTGGGAGCCCGAGCTCAAGGCCCGTGGAAAATCGACAGGCCTGTGGCCCGAGCCCAGTGACGTCAGCGTGACGCAAGGGCTGGGTTCGGCCCTTTTATTTATTTTTTTTGTGTCAGGCGCGTGCCCCTCACTCGCAAGTGGGGGCGCGTCGCCCGACAGGTTAACAAGCGCAAGTGGGCGGCGTCAGTGACCGTTGGGAAGCCACGTGGCTTCCCACGGTCCGTTCGATCCCAACGGCTATTTCATAAGAGCCGTCCGATTTGCAACGGTAATAAAAAAAAAAGTTGATTTTATATCAACCGTTCGATCTGAGATCAACGGTTGATATTAATATGCTTTATAAAATAAAAAAAATAGTTTTAAAATTTAGAAAAGTTACAGTTGTGACACGTGGCACAATCTGGTGTGTTGGAATTCAAATTTTTTTAAATCCAACGGCAGAGATTAATTATTTAAATAAAAATTTTAAAAAAATGTAAAAAATCCGAAAAAAATTGTAAAAAATTGTTTTCACTTTTCTATAAATACCACTTCTTCTTCATCTACCTTACACCACAATTTCATATTTTCTCAACTACTTTTGATCAAATTCCTATCTTTCTCTCAAAGTTTCAATCCAATTTTTTTCCACAAAATGACTACTGATGCAGGTTCGAATTGGTCGCTTCTTGAAGATGTTGCGTTGTGCACTAGCTGGGTTGAAGTTACTCATAATTCCCTTACGGGTAATGAGATGCAATTGCGAGAAATGTGGAGTTTAATTCATGGTAAATTTCTTGAGCAAATGGGTGGGAAAAGAACCAAATAATCGATATCCAGTCGTTGAAAAATACTTAGCCATTCCTTTACTACGTGGAGAGATGCCTTGACACAAGCTAGTAATAATGTTCGAAGTGGGGCAAATTATGCGGATGAGGTAAGAATATATTATAATTATTTGTTTGTATTATTATTTTGTTACCTAATTTGATTATAATTATTTTTTTGTTTCATTTATTTGTTACCTAATTTTTTTGTTTCATTTTTATTATTTGTTTGTATTATTTATTTGTGACCTAATAATTTCATTATTATTATTTGTTTGTATTATTTATTTGTTACCTAATAATTTCATTATTATTATTTGTTTGTATTATTTATTTGTTACCTAATAATTTCATTATTATTCATTTGTTTGTATTATTTATTTGTGACCTAATAATTTCATTTTTATTATTTGTTTGTATTATTTATTTGTAACCTAATAATTTCATTATTATTATTTGTTTGTATTATTTATTTGTTACCTAATAATTTCATTATTATTCATTTGTATGTATTATTTATTTGTGACCTAATAATTTCATTTTTATTATTTGTTTGTATTATTTATTTGTAACCTAATAATTTCATTATTATTATTTGTTTGTATTATTTATGTGTTACCTAATAATTTCATTATTATTCATTTGTTTGTATTATTTATTTGTGACCTAATAATTTCATTTTTATTATTTGTTTGTATTATTTATTTGTGACCTAATAATTTCATTATTATTATTTGTTTGTATTATTTATTTGTTACCTAATAATTTCATTATTATTATTTGTTTGTATTATTTATTTGTTACCTAATAATTTCATTATTATTCATTTGTTTGTATTATTTATTTGTTACCTAATAATTTCATTATTATTCATTTGTAGCAACTTCAAGCACAAGCATGGTATGGTGCCAAAATCAAATCAAGAAACAAATCATTCACCCGGTGGGAATGTTGGAATATTGTTAAAGATTGTCCTAAATTCAAAGTTGTACCTGTTGGTCTAGAAGTATGCATGAACAGCATCCCTCTACACAGCACCTTTGTACACAGCACCCCTCCACACTCTACACCCGATCATGGCTCCCATGTTGATGAAGAAGATGGAGAAGAAGTGTCTGAAACGCCCATTCCTGAACAAGCGTCGGGGTCGACCCGTTATCCAATTAGGCCTCTAGGTAAGAAGGCTTCAAAGAGGAAAGGGAGTGCTTCCAAGAATGATTATGGAAAGAACTTGCTCGTCAAGGTGAATTGACGTTGGCGCGGGAATTGGCGAAATATGAGGCTGACAATGCTAGAGAAGAGGTAAAAGCTGCAGCTATTCAACAAGCATTTGAAGCTGAACAGAGGGAAATAGAGCTACTTAGGCAAGAAAGGGAGTTGCTTAGAGAAGAAAGAATTGCACAACGAGATCGTGACATTATGAACACGCGTTTAGAAGGGATGTCTCCAAATTCTAAATATTTTTGGCAGTCGGAGAAAGCGGATGTGGTGCAAAGGAGGCGTGCAAGAGAAGCGAGATCAAGACAAGATGGTCCTAGCACAACAAGACAAGATGGTCCTAGCACAACAAGACAAGATGATCCTAGCACCACATATTGGTTAAGTGGTGAGGAATAGGGTACTTTTGTAATCGGAGCCCATAGTTTTCCAATCACTTTGGGTTGTAATTTATTATTTATTTTGTTTCCATTTTATTGAAGTTAGTACTTTATTTAAAGTGAGAGTACATGTATTTAATTTTGTAATATATTTATCCTAATAATAGAATCTTTAAATCATCAAATTGTTCACGTATAATGAAATTATAAAACACACCAAATAAAACTCACCAATTGGAATTACATAAACACACCAACTAAAAATACATAAACACACCAAATACACCAAATAAAAATACATAAACACACCAAATACAAATACATAAACACACCAAATAAAAATAAATAAACACACCAAATAAAAATACATAAACTCACTACAAAAAACACACCAAATAAAAATACATAAACACACCAAATACAAACAAACATACTAAATAAACTTAAGTATCTTCAGCTTGTTCAATGCCCAATGGTGCTCTATCAAGTCAATTTGCCGATTATTGTGCATAGATGACCTTTGAAGTGCAGTATATCGTTCAATGACCCTTTCATTGTAACGTCCATCCCTTTCTAATGGCTCGTGTTGCACGGGTTCTTCGGTGGCATCATGCGCAAAATATATCCGTGTTCTTGAATTATTCATCGTGTCTGCCTCTGGCTCATATTCATCAACCGCATCATAATCGAACTCATCTTCCACAATCATGTTGTGAAGAATGACGCACGTCATCATGATGGATCGAAGTGACTCTACATCGAACATTTTGGCAGCACCCCTGACGATCGCCCAACGAGCTTGAAGGATACCAAAACAACGCTCCACATCCTTCATGCACCCCTCTTGACAGCTTGCAAAGTGTTTTTCCTTTGCACTTCGCGGACGTGGCACTGTTTTGACAAATGTGTCCCACCGTGGGTAAATGCCGTCAGCTAGGTAGTATGCCCCTTCGTACCTACGTCCGTTGACGACGTACGTGACTTTTGGTGCCTTTCCTTGCAGGACGTCGTTGAACACTGGGGATTGGGCAAGGACGTTGAGATCATTTTGAGCCCCCGGAACCCCAAAAAAGGCGTGCCATATCCATGTATCAAAAGATGCCACTGCCTCCAAAATGATAGATTTTGATCATTTTCTGTCCCCATATGCGCCTTGCCATGCACTTGGACAGTTTTTCCACGTCCACTGCATACAATCGATGCTTCCTATCATCCCAGGAAAACCTCGCATCTCGCCCTTCTTCAGAAGCCTTTGCAAGTCCCAGCGAGTAGGTTTTCGGAGGTACTCTGCGGTGTACAAAGATTCGACTGCTCCGCAAAACCTCATCAGGGCCTCAAGAATGGTTGATTTCCCCATCCTCGTTATCTCATCCACTTGGTCTGCAGATGCTCTATACGCAAGCATCCGCAACGCAGCAGTGATTTTTTGCTCAGGCAGGAGACCCATAACACCACAAGCATCCTTCTTTTGCACAAAGTAAGAATCATGGTTGCAAACATCAGTCATGATTCTGTTGAACAAATGTCGTTCCATTCTAAAACGGCGTCTGAAGTACGTATCAGGAAATGCACTGTTATGGACAAAGTAATCGTCCAACAGCTCTTCACCCCGTCGTTGCCTGCTTCTATCAATGTTTCTTGAACGGTTAGGCCTGCATATCTGAGCAACAGTCTGGATGACTCGACGGGAATGTGAGGCTCGGGCCATTCTTGTTTCATCATCTCTCCTTCTACGCTCCTCATCCTCTTCCATCTCATTTTCGGCTATCTGAAGGTTGAACATTCCTTCAGATTGGTTAAACAATTCCTCCTCTTGCTGATCGATTTCCCACATCATCCTTGATGAAGAAGAAGACATTGTAAGGATGGATGGTGAAGAAGAAGCAGAAATTATGAATAATGAGATAGAGATGTTGAGAAAATTGGTGTGAGATTTGTGAGAATGGATGGTGGATTATATGGACGATTCAGAAAAGGATCGGATTGTAGATGAGGCCACGTGGCATGCCGTCATTCGTTAAAACTCTAATCGAAATCTATCCTCATAGATTCTTAAAAGATAATGACACGTGGCACGATCGTATTGGATAAAAATCTTATCGAAATCGATCTCCAATAATTATATTTTCGGATAATGACACGTGGTGCAATTTTGAACGAGTTAAAATCTGATCAAAATCTATCATCAAAGATTCTCAAAAGATAACGACACGTGGCACGATGACATTGGATAAAAATCTTATCGAAATCGATCTCCAATAATTATCTTTTCGGATAATGACACGTGACGCAATTTTGAACGAGTTAAAATCTGATTAAAATCTATCGTCAAAGATTTTCAAAAAATAACGACACGTGGCACGATGACATTGGATAAAAATCTTATCGAAATCCATCGCTAAATAATTGTTTGTTTTTATAAAATGACACGTGGCGCAATGAGAACAATTTAAAAAATCTTATTCGAATTTACAAATAATTTTATTTTGTATTATTTAAACAAACAAAAAAACTAATATTTTATTGCCTATTGCCTGGGGGGAGGGCTCCAAGGGTGGAGATGCAAATGGCAATTACTGTTCATTAATGTCAGTTACTATTCATTTAAGGCAGTTACTGTTCAAAATGGTGGATTCAATAGTGCATTGCCAGGGGGAAGGCTCCATGGGTGGAGTTGCTCTAATATATATATATATATATATATATATATACAGTGCAAGGACAGCCCATTTTTGCTAACGCATCTTGCCATTAATTACACGATGGAAAAAGGGTAGCTGCACACACCATGGCATTATGCTCTGAATATTACAGAAGGCAGGAACTTTCTCCTTTTCTATCATTTTTTTTTCAATTGTTTTGTTTTTCACGCATTTGCTTCTCAATTGTTTTTTTTATGAGTAATGCTATGAAGATTAAATTTATAAATTAAATAATGTGTTATTAATATAAAATGACCACACTTACGACTTATCAATGTTTAAGTGATAATTCAATCATTAATTTTGATATTATTTAGTTTACAAAATTTAATCTACAAATTTAATTTTCCTAACATTACTCTTTTATTATTTACACATTTGGTTTTCAATTATTTTATTGTAGGGAATATCAATATTCTCTTTTGGGTTGTTGGTGGTGGTCCATTGCGCCCATTACATTCAAACGTGAAACAAGGAATACAAGGCCCAATCTTGCATTTTATTAATGAAAAATGCCCAAAAAAATTTATAGGCTTAGAAGATGATATAAAAGGTCTAAAATTTTACATATTTTCTTACACATATATTTTTCTTTTTAAAAAAATAACATATTATTCAATGTTTATTCACATGGTATGTAGTAAATTGAATTAATTTATATGATGTATAATAAAATTACTGAAATCTGCCTAGGCAGCCTGCCTAGACTCCTGCTAGCGTTTTTTAGATCATTGTTTGCATCTATTAGCAAAATGACCATTAACAATTGTTTTTACATAGACTATTGATAATATTTTTGCACGCAACATTGATTATTGTTTATGTACATTTTTGTACATACTATCATCAACTATTGTACCCCACCATCAAGTATTATGTATGGACGGAGTGGAACAAATATAAATTCAAGAACTTGTGTCGACCTGATGAGGTGGTTCTCAACTCCATTAAGTCCACCAACTTGAAAGTTGCTCATTCTGCTACTAATGAGTCTATTTAGCGAAAATGAAATATCCCCACATATAATTAGTTTTTGTTGTTGCTTCTTTGGTGCAACTTCGTTGACATTTTTATTTTTCCGATGGTTGCATCTATTTGTTGCTTGTTTGTAAAGTCTTTCCTCTGCAATATATTTTATTTTATTTTAATAAAACAACTTTTACTTTGTGTGATAGATAAGCAACTTATTTTGATCCAAAAAAATGATAAGCAACTTATTTTATACATGAACAAATGAACATGGTCATTGTCTAAACCAAGAAGGTCAAGACAACTTCAAAATTAATCAATTTAACACATACACTTTATACAAGACACAAATTGTATAAAAATGACATCATAACAGTCGTTTATTTGTATAATTAGTGTTAAAATATGGTATAAGACATTATGGGCTTACTGGGCTTAGATAAACAATTGACTTTTTACTCTTTGAGCTCAGTTCTGCTATATAGCCCGGCTATGCAAGTAGCCATGATATTTGACAAAACCTATTCATGAAGTTAAAAAATAAAACACAATAAATTGTAGCTCAAGTGGTTAGTAAAATTCACGCACTCAGTATCTTAGTTTCGAGTCCTCCTCCTCCACTATTGCTTTTGTCTCAACAACATAAAAACTCACATAACAAAACAAATCAACTTAGTGATCTTCATTTTGGTAACTAGCAATGATCAAATATTTTACTTGTAACATGATTTTAAAATTAGTGATAGTTTTAAATGAAATCTTGTTGCTTATATCTAAACGAGTGATGTATCCAAATAGATACGCAAAGAACAAGAGTCGGGACTCAAATTGATTCCTTAATGTTCCAAATAGTTTTAGAAAAAAAAATAGTGATAGTTATGAGTTGATTGTTTATGAGTGTTCAAAATAGCTCTGATAAGTTAGTGCAAAAAAGAAAAAGTCGTAATTGCAATTACTCTCTCTAATCTTCTTCAAGCCATAGTAAAGCAAATTAATGCTAAAGAGATTCTTTCAAAATTGACTCTTTATGAATTCTAATCTATCACGTCACAGTTTAATTTCAATTTTCATGTAAATCTTAAAATTATAAAATGACAGATAATACACGAAGAGTCTCAATTTTAAATGAATCGCTGAACATTTCTCGAAGATAATTATAGAAGTTGTCATTTCTTAAAAATTTGCAGAGGAGTAATAAAAACTAATAAAAATTCATTACAAAGGTATGTAAGGGTTCAAATAGTCAAAAGGTCTACGTCGTTTAACAAAATCATAACTGTATCCTGTTACAAAATTCCGGTTACATTCCAGCGGCGCCAAATCTCGGATCACAGAGGCTGAAGGTTGAGGAAGAAGAAGAAGAAGAAAAGTAGAAATGGATGTGGACGAGGTGCCGCTGGACGACAAGGCGAAGAGGATGAGGGATCTGCTGTCGAGCTTCTACTCCCCTGACCCTTCGCTGTCGTCTCCCGACTCTAAGTCATCGTCCAAGTACGCCACTCTCGATGCCATCAACTCCACCTCCTTCGATCCCGACCAGTACATGCATCTCCTCGTACGATCTCCAACTCTTATCTTTTACCAAATACATGATTGATTCAGCTGTTTTGTTTACTTAATTTTGGGACATTCGTAATCGTTACTGGTAATTAGGGCAGATTTAAGGTTGAATTGGAAGGCTGTGTCTGGAAATTTATGAATATTTACGTCGTATCGAAGTTTGTAGAGGTGAAAAATGGAATTAGTGGCTGCTCAAAAAAATGTCATCAAGTTGTTTTGAATTGAGCAGGGAATTTTGTGGAGTGGAACGAACCGTTGGTTTTCGTAGCAGAATTGGAGACGGGCATTTGGTTCAGAATTAGGGTAGAGGACTTTGTAGGAATGTTGTTGATTTCATATGGTGATGTATGTTTTCTCCAATAAGTTGATTGTGCGTGATTTGTGGCATTTGTATATTGAATGATCATAATACGCTGATTTTGTTGTCAAATATGAGGCAGAAATTCGAACTTTGAATCAGCATTTAGAGTTTTATGAACTTTGCAGGTACACAAATCAAACTTGGAAGGGCTTCTACAGAGACATGTTCAGATGGCTGCTGAGATAAAGAATCTTGATACTGACTTACAAATGTTAGTATACGAGAACTACAACAAGTTTATTAGCGCGACAGATACTATTAAACAGTAAGTCTTTATTTTTTTTTACTTATATGTCTATATTTACATGTTGACGAAATTTCTGCTACCCACCATATCATTTATCATGTTTCAGCTTGTAGATAATATAACCAAGAGTCTCTTATAATGTTCTGGTCTTGGATAATTTTTCCAACAGGATGAAAAGTAATATTGTGGGGATGGAGGCAAATATGGAACAGCTCCTTGAGAAGGTACGTCCAATTGTTTATACTTTAACTGAGTCTCGCTCAAGCTATGTTTTTGTTTTCAGAGGAAAAAGAAGGAAAAAAGGAGTGTAATAGTAGCTTACTTCACATTGACAATGATTGCAGATAATGTCTGTGCAATCTAGAAGTGATGGGGTCAACACTTCTCTTTCTGAGAAGAGGGAACACATAGAAAAGTTGCATCGCACACGCAACCTTCTTCGTAAAGTTCAGGTTGGCGAGCAATATATGTGTGACTTCATGACACTTCAGTTTTAATTTCAGTGTCTGGCCTTGTGGGTTACATAAATTTTTTTTTTTGTGGAACGGCAGTTCATATATGATCTACCTGCTAGGCTCGGGAAGTGTATCAAATCAGAAGCATATGCTGATGCGGTCAAATTTTATACAGGAGCAATACCAATATTTAAGGTAATTTCTATCTCTTATGATCTTTTGCATTCAGGACCAGAGTTTACCTTTGTGTGGAGTTTTATTTACATTGTATCTTGTTTCTTTGTGGCTGTCCACAATTAGGCATATGGAGACTCCTCATTCCAGGATTGTAAGCGAGCATCTGAAGAAGCTGTGACCATAATTATCAAGAATTTGCAGGTTTATCCTTTTTTCTTTCTCTTTCTTTCCATTTTATAATATGGCGAGACTGGTTTTTCTCTCTACCCATACCTAACAAGAAACAAGTAGATGTCTTATCCTTACTTCCCTTGCAACGTTTCTCTTGGGGGTTCTTGTTAAGTTTCTGCAGTCGAGGTAGTAATTTTTAGTTGGATGGTGTCATAGTTTATATGTTAGGGGCATATAATATATAACTCCATTTGCTTTAATACATGGATAGGCGTTATGCAGTTTTTGGTTGAAGTATTAGCATCAATATTGGTAAGGGATTATGCAGTATGTTAGGATTGTGCCTATATCTTGGACACAGGATTAGTTTTAAGATGTAACATTCAGGTACTGCCATGTAATCTCTTTTCATGAAAGGCCACTGCTTGAAACGTGTGGGAAACATTCCCTTGGATGAATACAATGTTTCAGTAATATGATGCATGTGTCGTCCTAAAATAAGCTCTCCGAGCTCTTGGGATTGCTGTGAGTCATGTGAGTGAGATGTTTATGCTCATGAGTAAGCTGTATCCTATTAGATGAAGTAAAAGTTATGAATCAAGGCATGACATTTTTCACTAGCTATCAAGCTATTTCTTATTAGCCATTTATTGTGTATCTGTGTCATATTACTGTACTTTCTTAAGCATACTTTGACAGAAGAATGGACAGTCACCATCTGAGATGTTGTTAAAGTTAATGTTTAAAATCATAATTTCATGCCGAATAACTTACTGACTGCAACTGGATGTGTGCTGTTGGAAAACTTGTCTTATGATTTTTCAAATTATTCTTTTCAGGGAAAGCTGTTCTCAGATTCTGAATCTATACAAGCAAGAGCTGAGGCTGCTGTGCTTCTTAAGCAATTGGATTTCCCAGTCTGTACTGCACTTTTATTTAAGTTTGCCATTTAGATTACATATTACCGTGTTAACACATCATGGCTTTAACCATAAAAAACGTATTCAATATTATATTGTTACAGTTAAATTGTGTGAACAATACTCACAGGAAATTGGTAGACATTTCAAAAATAGGTTATCCTGTTTTTTTGTTCTTCAAGTCCTAATGTATTTTAAATTTCTTAGTAAGTGAAGGCATGGATGTGGACATTTTTTGTTCACAAGAAGAATCGCAACAAAGAAAATGCATTGAAAAGAAAATTCCAATAATCTTTTTTTCGCCTGATGACATATTGCTTGCATTTGGCAGGTTGACAGCTTAAAGGTGAAGTTGCTTGAGAAGTTGGAACAATCTGTTGCTGGCCTTCAGCTTAAGATAGAAGATATAGGCAATGCTTCACTGGATTCCAATGATCCTTCTACTGACACAGTTCCTGCTACTGCACATGAGGTGAGTATCTGACAGTGGACTAGTGGAGCATCATTTTGGTTTTTCATCTTTGGCAAGTTGTGTGTGACGACTTGAACTGAAAAGAACCCCCAAAAAACTTTGTGTATGAGCATCTAATGGAAATTGTTCTTTCACCTTATGATGTGATATAAGTCAATTTATGATGCAATTTATGTTGCAAAGGCTCTTACTGTTGTTTAGTTATAAAATATAATAACCATTTACATTGGTAAACCAAGTTCTCTCGAGACTGGCTGGTTTTGGCACATCTATGTATGTACCTGATTTGTAGTTAACAATAAACTCACTGCATGAAGTATGCATCTTAAAATTGTTGGAGAGTGATTATTTACACCTTTAAAGATATTAGAACAAAGTGAGAGAAATAGGTTAAATTTAGACGAACATAGTACTTGTACCAAAAGTTTCTATTCAACTTAAATAGGCATTAAGTTTTCCCCCTAGTGCTTCATGATTACTCTCTGCTCGCTCTCCCTCTTTCTCTTCAATGTCTGTAACTTATAACTGCACTGATGAATCACTAACTTATTTGCACTCAATTTAGACTTCTGTTCGTGAGTTTGCGGAGGCTGTCCGTGCTTATCGCGTAATATTTCCTGATTCGGATACGCAACTAACCAAGCTTGCACAAGACTTGGTTGCCGGGTAAGGGAGTTTCTTAATTTAAAATACTTTGTTGTACGGTAGCAGTTTGCTCACGGAATGTAATTGCTGTTTGTTTAGGCACTTCAAAACCACTGAGCAATACATAAAGACAGAAATCTGGTCAGCAGATCTACTAGGAGTTCTTTGTAAGTATGACCAATGTGCTAGTACACCATCCTTAACACTGCTCTACATCTACCCCTCCTTTAACAAATGGAGACTTTAACACTATAAAAATCCATCAATTCATCACCATTTGTTCTATTTTAAGTATTTAGTTGGGTATTGTTATATTATGAGAACTTTAACAAAAGCCCATCTGCATGCAGGGATTATATGGAGAGATGTACTTCTGATGGATGATGTGTTAAATGAGGCTGCTCTCTCCGATTATTCTCTGGAGGTCTCCCTTTTAGTTTTATTTCAATGTATCTTTATAATAAAGTTTGAATTTTTCTTTCACACTCAGGAATCATAGTAGATTTTATTTTCTTGTTACTGTTGAAGGATGGTTTTTAAGCATACAGATTAATCTGTGTTCTTCAGGCTGCTCGGGTTACTGTGAAACTATATGTTAGCAACAAATTTTCTCATCTCCTAAACAACATTTCAGGTTATTATTTCTTAGTTTGTGAGTTATTTGTTCTTAAGTTCTTTTGATTCTTAAACCGTAATCTTGATTCTCAAGCTCAACTAATTAGGGTCAAGATGGATTCTTTTATGCCAACATTTGGCCCTATCCAAGGCCATGTTTTTCTGTTTAAACTTCTATCTTTTTATGCTATCCCTGTGTTGAGTAACTTGAGTTGAATTTGTTTGAACTGGCAGATGCCCTCACAAAAGCCCACACTAGACAGAAGGACAGAGAAGAGTATTCCTTACAAGTTGCTCTGGAGGGCGGAAAAAAGGCAGTGCTCCAAGGCAGCATGGATGTCTTACTGGTAATGTATGAGATACTAAGTAGTCTATGTTATTGCACGTAAACTAAGCTTGCATCAATTTACAGCTTCATCTCTCTTTTGTACCGGATGTACACATGATAGATGATTCCTGTGTTGCCAGTAGAGCTGAAGCTGAAACTGAAACTGTTTATAATTCCTTCTATATAGATATTAATATACATTTCTAGCCTATGATTGTTCGAATGGTAGCGATTTGCTAATGTGTTTTTGGACACACATGCTTCCTGAAGGTCATGGTTGAATGCACTGGCATATGCGGCAGCTATTTTTAATTTGTTTTGGTGTTTTTGGAACATGGGTCTAAACATTTTCCCATTTAAAATTTTTGCATTTCTATAATATATTTTTTTCGTCTCTTGCTGTTAAGTTCATCCTCCTTCTCCCCATTGCAAAATGCAAGGCTATTTTACTAATCAGAAGGGGGAAAAGTGGATGCTTATCTCTTTATTCTATCATTTCATTTCAGGACTTCCGCCAACTTCTAGATGATAATTTGGAACTGCTGGTTAAACTGAAAGACTTGATTGTTGATTGGGTCCAAGAAGGGTTTCAAGACTTCTTCAGGGCACTTGAAGGTCACTTTCTCTTGCTTTCAGGAAAGAATAGCTCAGCCAGTCAAGATCAAGGTTTGACAGAGGGAATACAAGATGACAAAGTTCTGGCTGGGCTTGTCCTCGTGCTGGCCCAAGTTTCTGTTTTCATTGAACAAAATGCCATCCCAAGAATCACCGAGGCAAGTAGCCAACTAATAACAACTATGTTTTGTTCCTTAAAAAATATCAATACCCGAGTTATACTTCTTTCCATGTCCTCAGGGGTTTGTATTGAAGTTTCATATTCTAATTGTCAGGAAATAGCTGCTTCCTTTTCTGGTGGTGGTGTTAGAGGCTATGAATACGGACCTACTTTCATTCCTGGAGAAATCTGTCGGATTTTCCGCTCAGCGGGTGAAAAGTTTCTGCACATTGTAGGGTTATTCAAAATGCATTTTATTCATTGGGCTACCATGATCAAACCACTTTTATCTATTATGCAGACAAAAGTTTGATAACATATAATGTTTTGATCTTCTCTTTTCAGTACATAAATATGAGAACTCAGCGGATATCAGTTCTCTTAAAGAAGAGGTTCACAACACCAAATTGGGTCCAGGTACACTTTTTGTTAGGCAATATTTGAATAATAGGAAGTATATCATTTGCACTAAACTATTAAGAAAGGATTAAACTTACTACCCTGTAAGTACTTTTAATTTGTCTATATTGTTCAACATTTTTGCAGCACAAGGAACCCCGCGAAGTTCATATGTTTGTTGATTTATTTCTTCAAGAGGTCAGTACATAATTTGTTTCCCCCTGCCATTTAATACTCTCTTGGAATAAGAGTCAAGTTGAGAGAACTCGTTTGGTACCTTGTTTGTTAAATCTATTATTTGTTGTCAGCTGCTCTGCACATTTCATTCCTTTCTTTCCTGTGTTAGTTGGAAGCAATTAGAAGTGAAGTTAAGCAGATTTTGCCCCAAGGCATTCGCAGACATCGCCGGGCTGACAGCAACGGAAGCACTGCCTCATCTCGGAGCAACCCATTACGAGAGGAAAAATTAAGTCGGTCAAACACCCAGAGGGCTAGAAGCCAGCTGTTGGAAACCCATCTAGCAAAACTTTTTAAGCAAAAAGTTGAAATATTTACGAAAGTTGATTTTACGCAGGTAATGAACTAGTTGTTGCTTGAACCAGTATTGGTACTGGTATAGGAACAACATGAACTGACTGTGCTTGCAAATTGCAGGAGTCGGTGGTAACGACCTTGGTAAAACTTTGCCTTAAAAGCTTGCAAGAATTTGTCAGACTCCAAACTTTTAATAGGAGCGGATTCCAGCAAATTCAGTTGGATATACAGTTCCTAAGGACTCCTTTAAAGGAAATGGCAGAAGATGAAGCTGCCGTTGACTTTCTGCTGGACGAGGTATATAGAAAATAATCTTGGCTCTCCATCCTGAACCTCGTAACTTCATATAGATTCTCCATCTTAGTTCATATCTATTTTATTGGCCCCAACTTTTGAATGGTTGAGGCCTGAGATCTCCTTCACCTCTCTCCATAAATAATCGGTTTTGACTTATTTCTATCGAGCAGGTGATTGTTGCAGCAGCTGAGCGTTGTCTTGACCCAATTCCTTTAGAGCCCGCCATCTTGGACAAACTTACACAATTGAAGTTGGCTAAGACCAGGGAACAGAAGCCAATCTCTCCGTAGCGATTGTCTTGAGGTACAGAAGATTTTTGCGACCTTTCATTGTATGGTACCATGCTTTATTCTTTAAAACTTGCCTTTAGTTTCTTATTTGATTCTTCGATTTAAGTGAGATGTATTTCTGAAGAGTGATTTTTCTTGTTACAGCTAGTTTGACAGAGGCAAGATGGTTTGGCACTGGAATATCATCCTCCGCATCCGGAAGTGCTTCAAGGCTGCAGTTGAACGGCCCGGAAAATGAAGTATTTTGGTATAGAGTCCATTGTTTTGCCTCCGTTGAGGTTTTGTGAAATTACAAAGAATTCCCTTTGCTTGAAATGACACTCTATTTCCTCCCCATTTTGTACGTGACATGACGGTTTGGTAACCGAATACGACGATGATATCAATAAACACAAATTTCTTTAAATTTGAGACCAATTCTTGAGACCAGAGAATTGTTAGTATGAAACTTTTCCTTGAAGCCTTTTTAGAAGCGCACAAAATTTCCTTGACAAGAGATATAGTGTTCGTTTAGACTGCTTTAAAAATGATTGGGAGTGCTTTTAGAAAAAATGTTTTCGGGTTTCAAAAGCACTTAAAGTGCTTGCCAGAAACACCAATTATGCACTTCTTACGTGACATACTAAAGTGATTTTTCATGATTTACTTGTATTTTTACTAAATTGGTTCCAAAATCATTTTCACTAAAAACACTTTCAGATATTTTAAAACTACTTTCAAATGAACCCATAACTTTCCGGATATTGTTCACTATATAACACAAGGCAAGGCCAAATTGCTTGTAAACAAACACAAGAGTCAAGACAACTCAATTATAAAAAATTATATTCTTTTTGACTCTCATCTCTCTTCAATTAATCTTGAACGGTTGAACCGATTACTTGGAGCTTGGGCCGGCCCTACTAATGGGCCTTCTTTTACGGCCTTGGCCCAGCTCAATGAAAAGAAATTACCCTCCCCTTATTTTCCCGCCAAAACCTTCGCCTGTATCCGTCTTTTGCCGCCAAATCTGAGCTCTCATTTACTTTTCAGTCTGTGTGTCTCTTGCTCTCCCCCTCTCTCCAATTGCCGGCAACCATGAAGGACATCGACTTCAGCGCTGAAAAAGGTCAGTTTTCGTCTACCGATCTCTCTCTCTCTCTCTCTCTCTCTATCCTCCGTCAATACTCGATTTAATATTTGTTATTTTTCATTTTTATTTTTGACAGAGCTCGCCAAGGATTTTCTTTCCAACTTTCCCGATTCGAATGGCGAACCCAAATACATGCGCATCCTTGTGAGTATCCCTCTTCTTCTTTACCACATTTTCTTGTAAGCTTTGATAGTACGGTCTGAAAACCCTAATTTGCCGTTGGATTGAATGCCGGATTCATTTTTTCTGAATTATTTGACTATTCAGCAGCAATATCTAAATGTTTTTTACTTTTCAGCAACAAGTTGCAAACCGCAAATTTCGAGCTATCGAGATTGATATTGAGGACTTGTTTAGTGTGAGTTCCGCCTATGCCTTTTGGGATTTTGTTGCAAAGACCTAATTATTATTATTATTATTATTTGTGAATGAGTTGTTGATTTTCTTATACGAAATCAATTGTTAATTTGTGTTATGCAGTACGCAGAATTGGATGAAGAATTCCGCAATCGAGTTCAAGAAAATACTCGGCGTTATATTGGTATTTTTGCTGATGCTATTGATGAGCTTATGCCGGAGCCCACAGAGGCATTTACAGATGATGATCATGACATACTCATGACTCAAAGGTCTGATGATGGACCAGAGAATATGGATGGTCCGGATCCACACCAGAAGATGCCTCCTGAAATCAAGCGCTACTTGTGAGTTCAAAGCAAAATCCTAATTCCGGTTGTGCTTGTTTGAATGAAATTTCGGTCTAAATGTGTGAATTCACTGAATTGTGTGGTCACACTGATACACCTCCTGTTTCGGGTTTAACTATTGTGTTTAGTAGTTTGTTATTCATGACTCATTAGTAAATGAACGTCGATTTTGTTAAAGGTATTAGCTAGTTTGGTTTGCAGTATATGTTTTGAAAATATGCTGGTACGATGTAAGTTCAACAGAGGTTTATCTCAGATTCATATTGGTAACTTTCTTTTACATCTATTCCATGTCTTCGGTTGTAGTTTATTAATAAGTTTCATATGCTTCAACTTCCATTTGTAGTGAAGCTTTCTATGATGTTTGAATTTACTAGTGTTTTTTCATATGTATTCTAGTGAAGTTTACATAAGAGCATCTTCAAGTGGAAAGGTGAAGCCATATGCAATTAGGGAGGTCAAGGCTTCACATATTGGTCAGCTTGTAAGGATATCAGGTATTGTGACGCGGTGTTCAGATGTTAAGCCATTGATGCAGGTAGCTGTCTATACATGTGAAGAATGTGGTTTTGAGATTTACCAGGTACTTAGACACAATCCTTTTGTTCAGCCATTTGATTGCCACTAAGCCATAATACAGTTTGGGTATTCAGCGTATTTTGAAACATTTGTTGCTAGCTACAAACCCATACATACTCAACATATTTCAAACCTTCTTATTTCTCTCCCTTTTGGAGTATAATTTATTCAATGCCACTGCGCCTATCCTTGTGCCTAGTTTCTTTAAAGCCACTTTTGTTGACTAATGAATTCTTTTTGTGCCTAACAGGAAGTAACTGCCCGAGTCTTTATGCCACTTTTTGAATGCCCATCCAGGCGTTGTATAACAAATAGAACAAAGGGGAACCTTATTCTTCAACTCAGGGCATCAAAGTTCTTGAAATTTCAGGAGGTACCTTATGCCGATTTAGTCACAATTATTTAATAACACGGGGACAGCTGTATTAGAATATGGTTTTGCATTAATTTTTTTCAACAGTAGCGTTTATCATCCTCTTCTGTGATATAGTTAGATGTGGTTCAATTTCAGGCAAAGATACAAGAGTTGTCTGAAGATGTTCCAAAAGGCCATATTCCACGGACAATGACCGTTCACTTCCGGGGTGAACTCACAAGAAAGGTTGAATACTTCTATGTTAATTATCATAAAGTATTTTAAACTTAAATTTACAGTTTTGAATGAATCCCTTGCAATGGGGTAGACAGGGGGGCTTCCGCTTCACATGACTGCAGGAAGCGATGACATCCTGCTTCTACTTAACTGATTATAACTATTTTCTTTGAATTTGCATGCGCCTCTTCCTCAACACCATTAGGTAGCTCCGGGTGATGTTGTGAAACTATCTGGGATTTTTCTTCCTATTCCTTATACTGGTTTCAGAGCAATGCGGGCTGGCTTAGTTGCTGATACTTACTTAGAAGCCATGTCCATCACACATACTAAGAAAAAATATGAAGAGTAAGCCACTATTCCATGTTCAGTACAATTTTGTCATCGGTTTATGCATTTCGTTTATCAGTTCTCAGTCAACAAAATCATCGATACTTGTGTAATTGACTAAATTACTTTTCGTACAAATCTTGTACTATATATTGTTCCCATCTTTTCAACTCTTAACATAGGGTTTATCTGGTGCTTGTGGTACAATTTTTGCTAAACGTATTGTTCTTTTTACTTACATTGATAAACCTCTTTAATTCTTAGGTGAAAAAAAGTGTTGTGTACTAACTTGAGTTATGCCACAGTTATGAACTTATAGGAGATGAGGAAGAACAAGTTGCACGTTTGGCTGAGGATGGTAACATATATGAAAAGCTGGCTCGATCTTTGGCACCTGAAATATACGGGCATGAAGATATCAAAAAGGCTCTGCTTCTGCTCCTAGTGGGCGCTCCTCACAGGAAACTAAAAGATGGAATGAAGGTAAGTTCTCAATGTTACCAGATGCCATCTGACTCAATTACACATTGTTAAATTGAATTTTGCTTATCCTTCTGAGAATTTTTATTCACAAGATTATGGGTATCATTTGGATGTATCCTCTACATTGAAGTGAAAGATCAGCAGTCTTCCCTTCTTCCTTCCCTCTATTGCAGCTTCCTGACCTGGCACTTACATGTCCTGGTCACTGGTTAATGGTTATGTCAATTAAGTTTCAGTTTGCAATTTGTCTCCTTCCTTTATAAGATGGGATTCCCAAGCCAAATGTTCTATTTTTAGGATAATTTCCAAAGCTCATATCATGTCTGTGATAAAGTAGACCAGTCATAGCATGTTTTATCATTTGCACGATAGGACCACAAGAGTTCATAATACATTCTCCTTCCAAATGCAGATTAGAGGAGATTTACATATTTGTCTGATGGGTGATCCTGGAGTTGCAAAGAGCCAGCTTCTCAAACACATAATTAATGTAGCACCCAGGGGAGTATATACAACTGGCAAAGGAAGCAGTGGAGTTGGTCTAACTGCTGCTGTTCAGAAAGATCCCGTCACAAATGAAATGGTCCTGGAAGGAGGAGCATTGGTGAGATACAAATGCTCCTTTCAGTTATATATATATATATATGTTTATTTTTCCATGTTGTATGAGTGGAAGAGGATACAAAATTACAAACCAGTAAATACTTGCCAAATAAATGCATAATACTCGAGAGTTCTTAATGTTAAACTTTTATTGCATCATACCAGTGTGTGCCTTTGATGCAGAAGCAATAGCTAGAAAGTGAAGAGGGGAAGTAAAACCTAACCAGTTTTCAGGAGTCAATCCATAACCAATTCACTGTATAATCCCTAATTAGATCAGACTCCCCATAGTTCTCTATTAGGCTTTCTTTATGATTATTTTTTGTGTGTTTCTGGATGTTGAATTGTGGAAGTATTAACTCATTTCAGGTGCTAGCGGATATGGGAATATGTGCTATTGACGAGTTTGATAAGATGGATGAATTAGATCGTACAGCCATACATGAAGTTATGGAGCAGCAGACTGTCAGCATTGCCAAGGCTGGGATCACTACGTCCTTGAATGCAAGAACTGCTGTTCTTGCTGCAGCTAATCCAGCATGGTAAAAATCTTTCTACTTATTTTTAATCTGGTTCATATAGGGCATTACTCCTTGTCACTTCTCTTCTAAATCATATTGCTCTAATTATGTGGTGCCTTTTCCACTGCTGGAAGCTAACCTTCTGTGTAAAATCTCTGCAAACTCTTACTGTAGTTTTATATATATTCTTGAAGGGGGAGATATGACCTACGTAGAACTCCTGCTGAAAACATTAATCTTCCACCGGCCCTTTTGTCAAGATTTGATCTTTTATGGTTAATCCTGGATCGAGCAGATATGGATAGTGATCTTGAGATGGCTAGGCATGTTGTCTATGTTCATCAGAATAAAGAATCTCCGGCTCTTGGTTTCACTCCACTTGAGCCATCTGTTATTCGGTAAATTTCTCATCACTTTTACCATGGAAAGCTCAGTAGTACCGATTTTGGGATCTTCTCTTTTGTTTTAGTCTTTCTATTGATCACAACTCCGCCTATGTCTTACATGGCCGGTCCCAAGCCCGGATAAAGGAGGAGGGGGAGGGCGTCAGGTAGTCGACAGCCGGCACTCCATGATCACGTCGAATCCTTATGAAAATGAATCCAGAACAAAATCGCGCTAAAGCTAGGGCGTCACCCGTAAGTGGCGCGCTGTGTGGCCCGAGCACAGTGATAAGTGAGCAAGGGTCGCTGTATCTCCATCGGCACCCGGATGCAGTGTTAAATGAGCAAGGGGGCCATAGAAACTTCTTTTCGAACGACTCCACTCAAAGTTGTTTGGGAGCATATGCTCCTATCAACTTTACCCGGGACACACAAAAGAAGTACTTTGATCCTATTAGACGGGGGAGGGTGAAGAAGCTAGGACAGAAGGGTAGAGTTCAAGAGAGCAAAATGCGTTTAGGAACGTGGAATATAGGAACCTTAACGGGAAAATCTATGGAAGTAGTGGAAGTTATGGTGAGGAGAAGGATAAATATTATGTGCCTACAAGAAACTAAGTGGGTTGGTAGTAAGGCAAAGGATCTAGAAAACTCAGGGTTTAAACTTTGGTATTCGGGCACAAATAGAACGAGAAACGGTGTTGGCATCATCGTGGACAAGACCTTGGTACAAGATGTTGTAGATATCAAGAGGGTAGGAGATAGAATCATGGCAATCAAGATTGTAATAGGACAAGAACTTATCAATGTGATTAGTGCGTACGCACCTCAAGTAGGGTTGGATACGAGTTCGAAGGAGAAATTTTGGGAAGATCTTGGAGACTTGGTGCAAGGAATTGCTCAGACGGAGAAGTTATTTATAGGAGGAGATTTAAATGGACACGTGGGCAGGGAGACAGGCAACTATGGAGGTTTTCATGGTGGCCATGGTTTTGGGGAGAGAAACGAGGATGGGGAAGCTATCTTGGATTTTGCAATGGCATATGATCTCTTCTTAGCCAACACCTTCTTTAAGAAGAGAGAAGAACATGTGATCACCTACAAGAGTGGGTCGTCAAAAACACAAATAGATTTTCTTCTAATGAGGAAAGGGGATCGTATAACTTGTAAGGATTGCAAAGTTATACCAGGAGAGAGCGTGGCTAATCAACATCGCTTGTTGGTGATGGATGTACATATCAAAAGAGTAAGACAAAAGAACAAGACTTGGAAGTGCCCAAGAACTAGATGGTGGAATCTAAAAGAAGAAAAACAAGCCATTTTCAAAGAGAAGGTAATCACCCAATGTGTGTGGGATAGAGAGGGGGAAGCTAGCCAAATGTGGGATTCCATGGCTAGTTGTATCCGAAAAGTAGCAAAAGAGGTATTAGGAGAGTCCAAGGGCTTTGCCCCACACCAAAAGGAATCTTGGTGGTGGAATGAGGAGGTACAAACAAAGGTGAAGGCTAAGAAGGAATGTTGTAAAGCCTTATACAAGGAGAGGACCGATGAAAATGGTGAAAGGTATAGAAAAGCGAAGCAAGAGGCGAAGAAAGCTGTCAGAGAAGCTAAGTTAGCGGCTTACGACGATATGTATAAACGACTAGATACCAAAGAAGGAGAGTTGGATATCTATAAACTAGCTAGAGCAAGGGAAAAGAAGACAAGGGACCTAAACCAAGTGAGGTGCATCAAGGATGAGGATGGAAAGGTTCTTGCTACAGAGAACGCGGTTAAAGACAGATGGAGAGGTTATTTTCATAATCTTTTCAATGAAGGACATGAAAGGAGTGCTTCTTTAGGGGAGTTGAGTAACTCAGAAGAGTGTAGAAACTACTCATTTTATCGTCGAATCCGGAAGGAAGAAGTGGTTGTAGCTTTGAAGAAGATGAAGCATAGAAAAGCAATAGGCCCAGACGATATACCAATCGAAGTGTGGAAAGTTTTGGGAGAGACAGGTATAACATGGCTCACTGACCTTTTCAATAGGATTTTGAAAACGAAGAAGATGCCAAATGAGTGGCGAACGAGCACTTTGGTGCCTATCTACAAGAATAAGGTCGACGTACAAAATTGCATGAACTATAGGGGTATTAAGCTAATGAGTCATACAATGAAGCTCTGGGAGAGAGTCATTGAGCATAGATTGAGGCAAGAGACACGGGTTTTGGACAACCAATTCGGGTTCATGCCAGGGCGCTCAACCATGGAGGCAATCTATCTCTTACGAAGATTGATGGAAAGATATAGAGATGGGAAAAAGGATTTACACATGGTCTTTATAGATTTGGAAAAAGCGTATGATAGGGTCCCAAGAGACATTCTTTGGAGGATTTTAGAGAAGAAAGGAGTACGAGTAGCATATATCCAAGCTATAAAGGATATGTATGAAGGAGCAAAGACTGCCGTAAGAACTCATGAAGGACAAACCGAAAGCTTTCCCATAACTGTAGGATTACATCAAGGCTCATCCTTAAGTCCTTACCTTTTTGCGTTGGTAATGGATGAGTTAACAGGACATATTCAAGATGATATTCCTTGGTGTATGCTTTTCGCAGACGATATAGTGTTGATAGATGAAACTCAGGAAGGGGTAAATGCAAAGCTTAACCTTTGGAGAGAAGTGTTGGAATCTAAAGGTCTTCGCCTAAGCCGATCAAAGACAGAATATATGGAGTGCAAGTTCAGTGCAAATGGAGGCCAAAACGAGTTAGGGGTGAGGATCGGAGATCAAGAAATACCAAAGAGCGACCGTTTTCGTTACCTAGGATCTATCTTGCAAAAGAACGGAGAATTAGATGGAGATCTCAACCATAGAATACAAGCTGGATGGATGAAGTGGAAGAGTGCATCCGGCGTGTTGTGTGACCGCCGTATGCCACTGAAGCTCAAGGGAAAATTTTATAGGACGGCAATAAGGCCGGCGATGCTGTATGGCACAGAATGTTGGGCGGTGAAACATCAACACGTACACAAAATGGGTGTAGCGGAGATGAGGATGCTTCGTTGGATGTGTGGGCACACGAGAAAGGATAAGATTAGGAATGAGGATATCCGGGGTAAAGTAGGAGTAGCCGAAATTGAAGGAAAGATGAGAGAAAATCGGTTACGGTGGTTTGGACATGTGCAAAGAAGCCCTACTGACGCTCCGATTAGAAGATGCGACTATGGGACAGAGGTTCAGGGCCGAAGGGGTAGAGGAAGACCTAGGAAAACTTTGGAAGAGATTCTAAGAAAAGACTTAGAGTACTTGGATCTAACGAAGGACATGACACAGGATCGAGCACAATGGCGTTCTAAGATTCATATAGCCGATCCCACTCAGTGACTTGGATTTTCCAAGTCTCCAACCAAGAAGTTTTCCTCACTCGGGAAATTAAGGGAACACTACCCCAACCTACATGCTCCACTCAGAAAGCTTCAACATACAAGCTTCAACAAAAGAAAATTCAAAGAACTTAGCGAAGAAGGCTTTGGTGTATTTAACACAATACGTTGAAATGAAGGAAAGCTTATTTATTGATATCCCCGATAAGCTACAAATATGTACATATACATGAGTCAAAATAAACACACAAGAGGGAGCCTTCACAAAGGTTGCTTAGGAGAAGTCTCAGCAGTCGGTAGAGCCCCAGAAAGAGAAGGCACCGGAGGGGGATCATTTGGAGCCTCAGTACTGGACAGAACCCTAGGAGGAGGAGGCATCAGAGGTTGATCATTTGGAGCTTCATTACGCGGTACAGCCCCAGAAGACGAAGGCAATAAATGCCTTTGGAACAAACCCACAAATCTCTGATGATCAAGTAAAACCTGACCATCAGTTTCCTTCATCTGGTCAAGCTTCCTCTTCATGTTTGTAGCATAGTCATGTGCGAGCCGGTGCAACTGTTTATTCTCATGCTTGAGCCCTCTAATCTCCTGTTTAAGACTCATCACTTCAGCCGCCAATGATTCAACTTGGCGGGTTCGAGCAAATAGGCGTTGGGCCATATTAGACACAGAACCTGCACACTGAACACTGAGAGCCAGCGAATCCTTAACAGCTAACTCATCAGACCGTTTGGAAAGTAGTCTGTTATCTTTGGGAGTGAGAAGGTTCCTGGCCACCACCGCAGCGGTCATATCATTCTTCATCACGGAATCCCCAACGGTAAGAGGACCAGTTGGGGAGACGAAGGATGGGCGCCATATGTTGTCTGGAGAAGGCGGGGCTGCCTCTTCAACAAGGTTCAAGTCAAAACGACGGTCGGAGGGGCCAGACATTTTCAAAGGTGTTGAAGAGAGAAGAGGTCGGACAAATCAAGATATTAGAAGTGCAAGAATGAAGCTTCTACTGGTGGAGATTCAAGTGTGCTTTGGAACTTAATGCCAGCCTCTATAAAAATCTGCACTCGACGGAGCTTCAGAAATCAAAGAGGCGCCTGCTCAGAAATCGAAGAGGCGTTTGCTTTCTCAAAAGTTGGGCTGCTTAGAGATCACGAGGGTTGATCTCAGAAATCGAAGAGCCGTTTGCTTTCTCAAAAGTTGGGCTGCTCAAAGACCACGAAGGCCGATCTCAGAAATCGAAGAGGCGCTCGCTTTCTCAAAAGCTGGGCTCCCTAGAGACCACGAGGGCCGATCTCAGAAATCGAAGAGGCACCTACTTTTCCAGCCTTGTCAGCACCTGTCACACGCACACTCAGCTTTGCGGAAATTATGGGCATTCTGTCAAAGACTTCTGGGGAAGTAGAAAACACATGAATCTTACTGTTCAATCACCCACTTCCCTGTGTGTCAACCTCTGTGCTTCGTGGCAAGGTAGACTAGCAAACATGCCCAACCTTTACTCACATTCGAGAAAACACTCCCAACAAGATTGCTTGCTCCAAAATCGAAAAGGCACCACCCTCCGAATCTCGAGAGCCACTCTCCCAACATGATTACTTTCTCAAAAATCGAAGAGACACTGCTCCCCGAATCTCGAGAGCCAGACCCCCAGCATGATTGCTTTCTCAAAAATCGGTGAGGCACCGTTCTCCGAATCAATCGAAGAGGCGCTCGCTTTCTCAAAAGCTGGGCTGCTCAGAGACCACGAGGGCCGATCTCAGAAATCGAAGAGGCACCTACTTTTCTAGCCTTGTCAGCACCTGTCACACGCACACTCAGCTTTGCAGAAATTATGGGCATTTTGTCGAAGACTTCTGGTGAAGTAGAAAGCACATGAATCTTACTGTTCAATCACCCACTTCCCACACGCAACAATAACTCATGGGTACCACAGATCACTTTGCCAAAGTTCTCTGCCAAAGTTGAGCACGTGAAGCTTGCAGCTCCCACTACATCGCTCTGACCAAGAAAGGTAAAAGAATAGCAAAGAAACAGCACTAACAAAGTTTAGACACATAAATTTTGAAGGTCTAGCTACCATATTATTACCCACAAGGGTAAAGGAACAGTACCACTGCTGGATAATTGGAAAGTCCCTGTGTGTCAACCTCTGTGCTTCGTGGCAAGGTAGACTAGCAAACATGCCCAACCTTTACTCACATTCGAGAAAACAGTCCCAACAAGATTGCTTGCTCCAAAATCGAAGAGGCACCGTCTTCCGAATCTCGAGAGCCAGACTCCCAACATGACTACTTTCTCAAAATCGAAGAGAGGGTAAAGGAACAGTACCATTGCTGGATAATTGGAAAGTCCCTGTGTGTCAACCTTTGTGCTTCGTGGCAAGGTAGACTAGCAAACATGTCCAACCTTTACTCACATTCGAGACAACACTCCCAACAAGATTGCTTGCTCCAAAATCGAAGAGGCACCGCCTTCCGAATCTCGAGAGCCAGACTCCCAACATGATTACTTCCTCAAAAATCGAAGAGACACTGCTCTCCGAATCTCGAGAGTCAGACCCCCAGCATGATTGCTTTCTCAAAAATCGAAGAGGCATCGTTCTCCGAATCTCGAGAGCCAGATACCACAGACCACTTTTTCAAAGTGCTCTGACAGAGTTAAAACATGTGAAACTGGCAGCTTCCACTACCGTGCTATGACCAAGCAGGGTAAAGGAATAGCATTACTACTTGTTGTTAGGGAGACTCCTATATATGTCGACCTCCATCCCCAACGGACAGGCAGACCTGCAAAAATGCTCAACCCTTCATCATATCTGAGAGGGCACTCCCAACAAAGCCTTTTGAAATATTCAGCTTTCTTTCCCCCCGATAATACCTCTGCAAACAAGCTATACTAGAGCAAGAATATCTCATCATCAGGGTTAAAAGCAAGAGTATCCCATATCATGCTTTTTCCCTGTTTTTTCTTTTGGCCTTGTTTTTACCTGCAAGACAAGGAGAAAGAGAGCAATCAGTCAGTACTTGGAATCAAGCTTCCAGCCAGGAACTGACTGCCTGGAACCCCTTACCTGATTACTTACCTGGCATTGCTCTCGAGTACTCATCTTCATCATCTTATGTTTCCAGGGAAGATTCCGCATCTGCTCGAGGAACAGATAGGGCAAGTGCGAAGGATACAAGGAAGCATGTGGAGACAAGCGTAACAGCACACGTGCCGATACATCCATTACTCTGTCAAAAGCAAAAGTATCCCATATCAGCAGGGTGGAACGTACTCTAGATTTGATGGACTTGTTTTGACCCTCAAATTCTTCAGTCGGCCTTATACTCTGGAGGAAACCAGAAAACCCTCCAGCTCAGTTCAAGAATAAGCCTGTGGAAAGTTACTTCTTCAAAAGCAAAAGTATCTCATATCATCTCTTCTCATTTTTCTTCTCTTTATCCTTCATGCTGCTGCAAGATGGGGAGAAGGTGAACAATCAGTCGGAGCTCTGATTGCTTACCTTGTCTGTCACCTCTTTCAGCAGACCCCCTAGCTCGGCGACTTGGGGGACTCCTACTACATGGTTTGTATCGCGCTTGACCAAGCCTGAAACTACAAGTAAGCTTCAAGTGAAATTGATACATTACCTTGTGCATCTCCACCAGTTAAAGATACCACCCCTGGATGGAGGAAGAGTACTTCCAGAGAAGATGCCACATCTACCTATGAGACAGATAAGGCAAGTCAAGACGACACCACACTCCGATACTTAGAAGTTTCGTGATTACGAGATCATTATCCCATAATATTTCCTAATGTCATTTGTACTAAATCATTCACTCGTACTCACTAAAGGAGAGCTTGAACCTATGTACTTGTGTAAACCCTTCACAATTAATGAGAACTCTTCTATTCCGTGGGCGTAGCCAATCTGGGTGAACCACGTACATCTTGTGTTTGCTTTCCTATCTCTATCCATTTATATACTTATCCACACTAATGACCGGAGCAATCTAGCGAAGATCACAAAAAGCGACCGTTTTCGTTACCTAGGATCTATCTTGCAAGAGAACGGAGAATTAGATGGAGATCTCAACCATAGAATACGAGCTGGATGGAAAGAGTGCATCCGGCGTGTTGTGTGACCGTCGTAGGCCACTGAAGCTCAAGGGAAAATTTTATAGGACGGCAATAAGGCCAGCGATGTTGTATGGCAGAGAATGTTGGGTGGTGAAGCATCAACACGTACACAAAATGGGTGTAGCGGAGATGAGGATGCTTCGTGGGATGTGTGGGCACACGAGAAAGGATAAGATTGGGAATGAGGATATCCGAGGTAAAGTAGGAGTAGCCGAAATTGTAGGAAAGATGAGAGAAAATCGGCTCTGGTGATTTGGACATGTGCAAAGAAGGCCGACTGACGGTCCGGTTCGAAGATGTGACTACGGGACAGAGGTTCAGGGCCGAAGGGGTAGAGGAAGACCTAGGAAAACTTTGGAAGAGACTCTAAGAAAAGACTTAGAGTACTTGGATCTAACGGAGGGCATGACACAAAACCGAGCGCAATGGCGTTCTAGGATTCATATAGCCGACCCCACTTAGTGGGAAAAGGCTTTGTTGTTGTTGTTTTCTATTGATCACTTTTCCATGCAAACGAGTATGATTTTTCTGTATAGAACTTGTAATTTGTAAAGCTACTTAAATCCTTGTTTTCAAGTCTGCTGATTAGTGGTACTTTCTGATAAGATCCTTTCTTTTATGATTTTTTTCAGGGCATATATTTCTGCAGTGAGAAGATTGTCTCCTTCAGTCCCACAGGAACTTGAGGAGTATATTGCTAGTGCCTACTCTAGCATTCGGCAAGAAGAAGCTAAATCGAATGCACCCCATTCCTATACAACTGTGAGAACTCTGCTCAGCATTCTTCGAATATCAGCTGTAAGTCCTGCCTTTCATTTTTTCATTTAAATAAATGTGGTTCCGCAAATATATGCTGTGTATCACAATAGAATGAGATGGCAAGAAATGATACAACAATATATACAGAGCATCAAAGTTGACTGAGGTGGCAAAATTGATGGTTTCAAGCCACCTACATAGGCATAGGGTTTGGGTTCTGCCATCTTCATCAGGCAGAGGGAAAGCCACCCAATTTAAGAGTGTTACGACCTAAATGGTGCGTATTTAAGCGGAACCTTTCTGTGTATGGAGTGGGTCAGATGTTTAGGTTGGAATTGTAAAAAGGTAATATGTAGCAGTATTGTTTGTACCATCTTTTACCCATTTTATGGGTTGCTCAAGAAACTGCGTCCATAAGTAGAGGAAGAATTATCTAGCATGGAAATCTAGTATGCTTTTTTGGGTATTATAGATAAATAGATTTTCTTGGTTTGTTGGATGGGTTACTCGGAAATGCTCATCTGAAGAAGGAAGCAATAGATGTTTATACTTTACAGGGTGTGTTGATCACGCAACAGACAAACTAACTTCTTTTGCTTACAGGCAATAGCAAGACTCCGACATTCTGAAACTGTGGCTCAATCTGATGTGGATGAGGCATTAAGGCTGATGCATATGTCGAAGTTCTCTTTGTACTCAGATGATCGCCAGAAATCTGGTCTGGATCCTATTGGAGATATCTATTCAATTTTGCGAGATGAGTCTGAGACGACGGGCAAGCAGGATGTGAGCTATGCACATGCACTAAATCTGATTTCTAGGAAGGTTAGTTTTTGCAACTCAACTTTAAGCATCTTGTGAACGATGTTCAGATAAATAATTGAATGCCAACCTATATAAGTGGATCTAATGCAAATCCAACTGCACTGCTTATCATGTCAAACAACTAGTACAAAACTTGAAAGTGATAAATATAATTATATAATCATGTTCGAACTTCTATCTATTTTGTCTTAAGCCTTGTGGAATGTTTGCTTTTGAACAGGGATACAGTGAAGCCCAACTGAAACAATGTTTAGAGGAATACGCAAACATAAATGTGTGGCAGATTAATCCCATTTCTTTTGACATCCGATTCATTGATGCCATTTGAAATATCAGTGAGTGGGAAGCCACTCAACTATGGAAATAACATGTTTCTATTGAAGGTCGTTTCGAGCTTTTCTTGGGAGTACATCATTGGTTGCTTCATCAACCGCAGCAGCGCCATCTGCCAAGATTTGTCTACATTTTACCTTGCTGAACCTAGGTTCCATTTACTCTTTTGTTGTAGCTCGGACTCTGTTTGGAGCTTAGCTTGAGTAGATAAGATTATTAGGAAAACTAACGAAAAGTCTAAAAAAATTTATCTTTTAACGAAAAACCCTTTTTAAAGGTATAGTGAATAGTGCCAGTTAAAGGTAAAAATGTGATTTTTCGTTAAAAGTGAATAGTACCAAGAGTGTTTTGTTAAAATTTTCAAGATTATTCGACATGGCATGCCATCATTGCAGAACTGTATTGGGAGTCTGATGAGATCAGTTAGCTGAAATGAATGGAGCTGAAATTGTACTACGTTTGTATTTTGATATTGATCTATTAGGATTTTTTTCTTTCTTTTATGTTTCGTAAATTGCAAATACAATGCGCATACATGAGATTTGCCTACTCTCGTTGTTCACACGTATAGATCTTAATAGATATTAAGTAGGATTAGTAATCCCTAAGCAATTGAAGGATTTAGTGATAGACGACAGGGTTTGTCATGCACAGGTTGGATGTGAAAAATGAGGTATCAACCGTGCGCATTGATGAGATTACAAGTTTAAATTTTGATATCAGAAGAGGTATCAACTTCGAATTTCTAATTACTATCTCCCAGCTGATGAAAAAAAGGATAATTATTGCATTTTCCTTAAATAAGCTTATTTATCCACTTATAACATATATTCATCATAAATATTTCATAATCGAAACTATTCAATCTCTTAATTGTTTTTTGAAAATCAACTTTGAAAAAAATCATTCAAAACAAACATCGTTTAATCATTCAAATGTTCAACGATGTAGATACCAAATAGCATATTTATGATGAACTGTTGATTTATTTAATATATTTAGATGATTAAACGATTCCGATGTGAATGATTTTTTGTTGAAATGATCTTCAAATGAAGATTAAGAGATTGAATGGTTTCAATTACAAATTTTTTACTGTGAAAATACATTATACAATGGGGGAATGAGTTCATTACGTAAGGTGGGGATGCAAAAAAATCACATTAACTGAATTTTAACCAGAATGTTGTCTGTGTATTTCTCTTTTTGGTATTATCTCATTTTTCCTTTCGAAGAAAAAATAACTGGAATGTAAAATAAAAACAGAAAAGTACTTTTCCTGTTTGAGAAAATAAAAAATAAAAAAATTGAGAGCGCACATACCGAAATTGTCCACCATTTGATCATTCTGTTAAAAACTCTTTAGGCAATTTTTAAGGCTTCGTAACTTAATCGATTCTTAACCAAATTCAACCTATAATATATCAAAATAAAGATAAGAAAGTGTAGAACAAGGTTATATATTTGGAAGCCCAATGATTGCTGGCGATGGCCGGAAAATAGCCTGAAAGATGACTGGTCCGCGGGAAAACTGGAAAACTCGCCGGAAACTAGGTAAACTTTAAACGTTCATAACTTCTTCAATACTCAATGAAATCGAGTGATTCAAAAACAAAAAACATACTTCTTGACGAGAAGAAGAGAATTTCATCTTTCTTGACTTCTAACTCTCTATGGTTTGGTTGGAAAACTGCTCGAAAATGGGTAGCCATTTTCGAGCCATTGTCCGACCAAACCACAGGGAGTTAGCCTTCGAAAAAGGTATCATTCTCTTCGTCTCATTATAAAATATGATTTTCGTTTTTGAATCACTCGATTTTGTTGGGTATTGAAGAAATTATGAACGTTTAAAGTTTACTAGTTTCCGACAAGTTTTCCATCCGCGAACCAATCATCTTTCAGGCTATCTTCATTTTCATATATTATGGGTTGAATTTAGTTAAGAAACGATTGAGTTACAAAGTTTTGAAAATTGCCCAAAAAGTTTCTCAGAAACCATTTATATTGATCATGCAAATCTTAGAAACTATTTTGTATAATAACTCAAAGAAATAAAAACAGAAAAGTACTTTTTCCCGAGAGAGAAAATAAAAAATAAAAAATAAAAAAATTGAGCGCGCACATACCGAATCGCTTTTTCTATACATAGAAAAGTAAAAATAAAAACAAATAAGGAAACTAAATTAACGCATTTAATTCATTAATTAATCGAGGCAGATTTCGGAGAATTAATAGGATTCGTCCTCCATGAATTAGCAGAGCAGAGCATCCCTGAATCCTCTACGACAATCACCGAAATCCATACAAACTAGAAACTCGACTAAACCCCGTACGGTTAAGATTTAGAATTATAACTTGAAAATCGGAAGGCGGTCGTCGGACGATCGGACGTGGGACAGCAACCTCTTCTCCTGCCTCGGAAACCTAAAACCCAGTTTCAGGTTTTTCCTGTGTCAGCAAGTCAGCAACTGCACTTTCTGATTTCCTTTAAGGTAATTAAGCTCCTCCTCGGATGTGATTAAGCTTTAGTTTACCCGTTATGGAACTGTAATTAAGCACTAATGATTTATTAGATAATCCAAAACACATGATTTTCAGGCGCTTGTCGCTCCGAACCAAAATGTTGCGAGATTGATGCACATGTGACTCAAGTTTTGGAATTTTAATGTTTGTGTTTCAGGTTTCCGTTAAATGGGTTCGGCAGCCTCTTCAGTTGCAGTCAACTTCTCTGCCCCTCTTTTACTTTGTTGAACCAAATTCAGAGGTTTCTACAATGCACACGTTTATTCATATGGTTTTCTACTTATGCTGTTTCAACTTAATGCCTAATGATTAGTACGAATAATGATAATACGCTGTGAGCTCATGAACACAAAATCTTGATGCAGCGTGCATTTCTCAATTTGTTTGGCTGGTTTCCGTTTACGTGCTGTCTCTTCTACTTCTTTTCAATTACATATTTAAATGAACGAGTCCCATTTACTGATTGATTAACGGAGGGCATGAGAATTGAATAGAGAACGATCTCCAGTTATGGAAGCTAATGAAGTCATCCGTTATATGTTTGTTTGTTTGTTTGTTCGTATATGTTAGCTAATGGAAGCTAATGAAGTCATCCGTTATATGAAGCACCCACCTTTAGCTGTTTTTGTTTTTACGGAGTTAATTTCACGAAAAGTCAAAAAAGAAAGAAAAAGGATGGTCCTGCAGTTAAAACTTCGTATAATTGGAAGAGTTATAGCGGTGCATCCATCTTTGGCTATTTAGTAGAGAACCGCATAATTTAGAGAAAGTTGCACGGAAACTGCTAATGAATTGTTGAATGCATTATTATATCTTAACAATTTTGGGTTGGCAGTTCAAGCCTTTTCTTTTCTTGCACTTTTTGTCTCTATCCAGGTCTAACTTGTTTGAGCTCATCCAAGTTATAGCAGCAGGCTGGCTTGAGAACAGTTGGGTTTGAGTCGTTTGACTCAATAGCCTTTTTACCAATTCAGGCTTAGATTGTGCAGGCATGTCATGGTTTCTAACTCACCTAAAATGTTGCTTGAACTTTTAGAAAAGTAATGACTCATATTCGTAGCTGCTTAGCAGTCAAAATGAATAAAAGGGAAAACCAATGCATGAGAGTCCTCTCATTCTGGGGCCTGGGGACGGTTATGTCTAGCATATACATAGCCTTACCCCTTTTGTAGAGAGGTTATTTCCCTTTCGAACCCTATATTTGGTTCATAATGGAGCAACCTTATCATTAACGCCAAACCTTTTTGCCTTGCTATAGGAAGAAAATAAAAGGGTTTCCGCTTCCCCATTAAGGGTTAGCTTGGTTTGCAATAAGTTGAGTGAAAGGGACAAAAATTGCACTCCACGCTGGCATTTCCTTTTTGAGGACATTAAAGTTGCTCTAGTTTCCAACAGCTTTTGGGCCTAGTGGCACATCCTCCCCTTGGGAACAACGGTGAAGGTCAGTTCAATAGCTGGTGGTCTACTAAGTAATTTACTAAGAAAACAAAAAGAAATTCCTCTAGGTGTTATATGGCTTCTGTAGGCTACTTATATATCATTCACCACACATGATGTTTTGTATAGTACAAAACGTACAACTTAAGTAGTATGGAAATGTTATGGAGTAAATTTGTAGCATTTATTCGTAATAACTACCTTTGTTCAGATCTGGGTAATTGCTCTGTCAGGCTCTCTGTATTTTCTTGCCCCTGGTAATAAATTTGTTCCCATTAGTGTGTTTCAATATTCAGTCACATTGACCAGCAGTGTTAATTAATTTTATGGATATATAGTGTGTGCTTCATTTCGTTCCACACTGACTAGGTATTATACTTTCACCGTTCAAAAATTTTGCTGATATTTTAAGCAGATATCATTTGATCATATACCTTGGTTGGGAAAGTTTTTCTGGGGTGCTAGCTTTCTGTTCGTTTTTGTGGAATATATTTAGAATCTTTCAGATAGTCCGCAGATGCCATTCATATTCATCAACTTTGTTTAATGGTTGGTTTTTAATGTTTCAGGTTGTACTCAAGTAATGGATCCTCGGAAGTGTACTTTGTCTGGTGGTGCAACTTCTTTTGCTATGGCACCTCCAAGCATTTTGAATAGGTTAAATGAGAAGGCTCAGTTTGGGAAAGAAGAGAGGGATACAGGTCATGTTGTCGAGGCTGGAGTCGATATAGACATTAGAGAGGTTTATTTTTTGATTATGCATTTTCTGTCTCTTGGGCCATGCCAGAGGACTTTCGAACAGTTTGGGAATGATCTTCTGGAACATCAGCTTCTACCTAGAAGGTTTCATGCTTGGTTTTCAAGGAGCGGAATAGGAAGTGACAATAATGAGGATGCTACCTCTTTCCCATTGAGTTACAGCAACTTGGTTGAAAGGTACATATTTTCCTTAGTTTGTCCAACACTCATACGAAGAGCTCAATGCCAAGCATAGATTTTGTTCTTGTTAGAATTGGTGTTATGTAATGCGTCCAGTGTCCTCTTATTACAGAAGATATATGTTTTAAGTTTTAACAGTAGTCACTTAATAAATGTGTAATACATGTAGCAAAACACACACCCAAGCCTCACATTACATGCCGACATCCCTTGTCTGGTATTGGTGCCCTAACCCTAAGCTTTGGTCCTCAATCCATGTCCAGTCGAACAGACAATTGGCATCTGATACGTAAAAGAGGAAATGTACTGGGTCGTGTTAGAATATGAAATAGTTGCTTAAACTTTTGGCAGTAGTGGTAAACAAACAAGTTCTATGGTATCTGAACAGAAGAACTGAGCATTAACCTGAATTCTACATGTTGGAAAAAATGATCAGGGTGCACCGGTTTTCTTATTGCATTCCTTTGTTTTCTTTCTATACTGTATAGGTTGGCCTAGTCATTTTATTTCCTATGCTGGGTTTTTAGTGATTAGCTTCTGTATGATGTATAGGTATCCTCATATAGAGAGAGATCACTTGGTAAAGCTTCTAAGGCAACTGCTACTGAGTATAGCCACTCCTTTACATGGCAAGGTTGGAAGAAGTACTCTGAATGCAGCTGATGTCCCTACATTACTGGGAACTGATTCCTTCTCGCTTCTGGATAGTATGTGATATTTTACGTTTCATATTTTATATATCTCTGATTCTCAATTGGTTTTTTTTCTGCATGTGGATAGATTGGAAAAAGTGTACTTGGAATTAAACCATTTCTTTATTGAAATCTTCTGCATTACTAATAAATTACTTGAAAAGATGAGTAATGCATAATTATGGCGGTATGATTGTTTAGAGGATGAAATCTCTGCTATACAAATCTTTGGTCAGTTGTAAATTGTCTTGATTTACAGTGGTAAATATCCTTCCTCACGATGTCCTTTTAAGAAATATTAGCATTCAACTACTCTGCTGTAGATAAATATGACAACTTCGATAGAGATTTCTGCCGTACCTTTTCTTTGACTGCCTGGGACATAACAGTTATTTAACATGTTATGTTTGTGTAACACCTATAAGACCCCTCTTAACCGACTGCATCTTTGAAAGTTCTGTCTTTCCTGCTCAAAGGAATGTGTATCATACCTAATACTATGCTGCTTGGTAATCCTATGCATGTAACTGCTTAGGTTTGGCTCAAATACTTTTTTGGGTCTTTTACCACAGTAGAACCCTCACTTAGATAAATTTGTAGGCTGCTTCAAGACTTTTTCTTTTTCACTACCATGTATCTTTTCAGTTTCCAGACATTAGGTTTCTTCATATGTTACTTATTTCTGCAATTTTTATTTCCTTTTTTTGCAGGTGATAGGAATAAGGAAAATGAGAGAGTTAAGCCCCTGCCAGCTCACCTGCGTTGGCCTTACATGCAGGCTGATCAAATTCATGGCCTTAGTTTAAGGGAAATTGGAGGAGGTTTTGCAAAGCATCATCGAGCTCCATCCATTCGCTCTGCATGTTATGCGATTGCTAAACCATCAACTATGGTGCAGAAGATGAACAACAAAAAGAAGCTACGGGGGCACCGTAATGCTGTCTACTGTGGTATGGCTCACTTCTTAACTAGAATTGAATTAAACAATTTATTTTCTGGGGGCATCATAATGCTGTCTGCTGTGCTATGGCTCACTTCTTAACTAGAATTGGATGAAACAATTATTTTCTGGGAGTTTGATTTCTTAAGGGTATGCTAAATTAATGTTTGTTTCCATGGAAGTCAACATTGTATGGGATAAGGATAAATAATAATAAATACAGATAATATAGACACTATCCAAGCATTTTCCTTTTTGTATTTGTAGGGAGTTTTAAGCCAATGGAATATAAAGTCAAAACTGATGTACTTGTAGTTCTAAATTGTTCTCATTTTTGTCTTAAAAATTAAAATATACATTTTCTGGTTCCATCTACTGATAATATCTCCATGTGTTCCATAATACATAATTACATTTACATGTTGCACTTTGTATATGAATTTGGGAATTTGTATTACTATGAACTTTTTGCAAAAAATATGACCAATACTTTTATCATGTAGCCATTTTTGATCGGTCCGGGAGATATGTTATCACGGGTGCAGATGATCGGCTTGTGAAGATATGGTCAATGGAAACTGCACTTTGCTTGGCTAGCTGTCGTGGACATGAAGTGAGTTAAGATTGTTGACTTAATAATCTACAAACTCTTTCTTTCTCTCACCCTCTATCCCCCAAACACCCCCCCTCTCCTCCTCCCTCCCTCCCTCCCTGTTTGGGGGCTTCATTTGTTATACTGTATTATATGATCTACTTTTCTTTTTCTATGAATCAAAGGGAGACATTACTGACTTGGCTGTAAGTTCGAACAATGCTTTGGTGGCATCTGCTTCAAATGACTTTTCCATTCGAGTTGTATGTATACCCTACCATTTAACATGTCAGTTTGGCTTCTTTTCTTATGTATCAGCCAGTGAATAGTTATTTTACATGCAGTGGCGTTTGCCAGATGGATTTCCAATTTCAGTTCTTCAGGGGCATACTGGGGCTGTGACTGCTATTGCTTTTAGTCCCAGGCTTAGTGCTGTTTACCAACTTCTATCGTAAGTTCAATTCTTGGAGTTATTGCTCTTTGAGATTTTTCCCCTTTCCCTGGTTGTATCCTGAGTTAATGACATTTGTAGGTCATCAGATGATGGGACTTGTCGAATCTGGGATGCTAGGTCCTCCCAATGCCCGCTGCGAATATACATGCCAAAACCTTCAGAGACTTCAACTGGTTAGATAATGCTTCTGACACTGTTGCCTTACTTGGGTGATGGGACTTACATCAAGTGATGTTTACTTGCAGGGAAGAGCAATGCTATTACAATCACTGGATCCTCCTCGAGCAATGGTCCACAGAGCCATCAAATACTTTGTTGTGCTTACAATGCCAATGGGACTGTTTTTGTCACTGGTAGCTCTGACACTTTTGCAAGGGTATGTTTAACCATGGAATTTTTACATTAGTTCATATGATTAGTGCACAGCTGCCTTTTGATTTGCTTGCATTGGTTGACTTTTGTCACATGTGAAGTTGGATATTTTACCAAAACCAAACTACTTGCAGGTCTGGAATGCTTTAAAATCTAATACTGATAACTCAGAACAACCAATACATGAGATGGATGTACTGGCGGGCCATGAGAATGACGTGAATTATGTCCAATTCAGGTTTGTTGTCCCAATGTCTTAAAAATAAATGGGGGTAAGGCTAGCCGACATTCACCTCTCCCAGACCCTGCGTAAAGCGGGAGCCTTGTGCACTGGGTACGATGCTGGAGAAAGATGAAATTATGCCATTTTGCCAACATCTTGGTTTAGTTTTTTATAAAATATTTGCTGCATTGTTTCTCTGAAAGTGTTGAAATTTCCAGAAATTGGCTGAAATTTGGTCAATTTTAAATCAGTTTTCTCAGTTTTTCCAATGTCCCAGTGTATTACAAATCCAAAGCTCACCGCATGTGGAACTAGAACACATAAAAAGAGCACCAAACTTTACCAAATTGGTAATTTTAAGGAGAATGGTAAGTTTGGCTGAATAAGCTCACCTCTATACGTGAGATGTTTTGATAGATGGAACGGAGGTTCCTAATAGAGGCACTGTGTGACCTATGAGCTGTCACTTGGTTCTGTGGCAATGTGGCAATATTTGCTCACAGCCACCGGCTTTGGGTGGCAGTGTCTGACAGTGCACACTATATTTGCTTAAACCACATAGACCTACATTGCTCCTAAACTCCACATAGATAATTGAGTAAATAAATGTCTTGTGAAGTCTCATTTGAAATTTCTTGTTTTCTTTTGTTCCATCGTTTCTTTTGTTTCTCTCAGGTTCTTTCTGACAACAGATTTTTGTTTATTGTTGTTATTAGAAATTTTTCTTCTCATTTTTTTCAAACTTTTTCATGTAATCTTTTCTGCTTTCCTATGCAGTGGTTGTGTCATTCCTTCAAAGTCTTCATTTTCTGACTCGGTCAAGGAGGAGACTAATGGGAAGTTCAAAAATTCCTGGTATATGTCTGAAATGATTTTTCTTTGATATTTTCTGCATTGTGCTTATGCTGTCTTGTGTAGCATCTGTACGATATTCCTTTTTTGTTGAATGTGCTAAGACAGTCTTTGAATTCTCAGGTTTTGTCACAACAACATAGTTACCTGCTCTCGTGATGGCAGTGCCATTATATGGGTTCCAAGATCACATAAATTCCATGTGAGCTGCTTTGAATGAGTATTTTTATTTACATTTTTGTGGAGTCTAATTTGATGTGAATGAGTACAAGACAACTGATTTCTAGGTCATTTTTTAAAAATAATTCTCTCTTCACTTTAGGGAAAAGTTGGACGTTGGACACGTGCATATCATCTAAAAGTTCCACCTCCCCCACTGCCTCCTCAGCCTCCTCGAGGAGGCCCACGTCAAAGATTTCTTCCCACCCCTCGTGGTGTTAACATGATTGTGTGGAGCCTGGATAACCGCTTTGTGCTTGCAGCTATCATGGGTAGAGTACTTACCATGATTTATACATAAATAATGCCACTTTTTTAGGAAGCACCTAATTCCAACTACCATATGCTCTGGCTTGGGATACCGCATCCATCAAGTTACAGACTGTCATGTCTTTTTTCATTTTTGTAATATTTATTATATTTTATTTAATCCCGCTTCAAGTACTAGGGTATACAAACCTCGATTTTGCTCTTTAATAAGTGTAATGATTATGCAGATTGCAGAATTTGTGTTTGGAATGCTGTTGATGGTAGCTTAGTACATTCTTTAACTGGTCACACTGCATCGGTAAGTAGGGTCTGATATCATAACAAATCGAGATGTTGATGATCGTAATGCTTATAATCTCTTGATTCAGATACACCATCTAGGTTTTTTCTTTATCCAATTCTTTATCTCTGCACCAAGAAATAGCTTTTCAATTGGATTTGATTTTTTTCAATCTATTGATCTGTTGGTACTTGTATGTTAAACTCTTGGCAGTCTTATGTTTTGGATGTTCATCCCTTCAATCCTCGAATTGCTATGAGTGCTGGGTATGATGGGCAAACAATAGTTTGGGATGTGAGTTTCAGCTTAATCCCCTAACTTTGTTAAGTTCTCTTTTCTGTTGCATTGCGCTCCTAATGCTGATTGTTTCATAAGTTGTTTCTTTTTGTGTTTCTAGATATGGGAGGGCGTGCCTATTAAGATATATGAACTTGGACACGTAAAGTTGGTTGATGGGAAGTTTTCGGCGTAAGTGAGCTGTACAATAGCTAATTATGTTGAATTTTGTTTTCTCATTTTATAGTTATTACTCTTTGTGGAGGTTTACTTTTGTAAGGAGACATAAGCTAATTGCCTTGATGCTACCTCATAGCTCTTCAATATCTCACCCCTCTCTTCTTCCCGTTTTCAGCAAGATGGATTTATGTTTACTACCATCATTTTTGTTTCATGTATATTGTATTAATTACACTAAAATGCTTAACCTTTTTCTGCTAATATTGGAGACATTTTCTCTTTGTTACATAGGGATGGTACATCAATAGTACTTTCAGACGATGTTGGCCAAATATATTTAATAAACACAGGTGAAGGTGAGTCTCAAAAAGATGCTGAATATGATCAGGTATTGTAAGAATTTGTTTTGTAGGTTTGTCCTTTCCTCTATTTGATTCCAAGTTGAAGTTATGAATTTCCTCTATGATGGCTGTTTGTGTGATTCTTCTACAGTTCTTCCTTGGGGATTATCGCCCCCTTGCACGGGATGAGTTTGGATATCTTATTGATCAGGTTAAATCTTCTCACTACGCTCTTGTCATTACTAAATTGTTCTGTAGTGAATTTATTCCATGTCTGCAGTTAGCATCAACTTGCACATTAAGAAATTGAATCGATATATCTTTTCATTTTGGAACATATTATCCATGTTACAGGAGACACAACTTTCCACTTACCGGAGGAATCTTCAAGATCCTCTATGTGATTCAAGTATTTTTCTGGCTCCTACTGGGTGGATTCTTAATTTATTTTTAGTTTTCACAGTATTTTCTCATAATCATATAAATTTATTGGAAATGATAGGTATGATACCATACCCCGAACCTTATCAGAGTACATACCAGCAACGAAGACTTGGTGCTCTGGGCATGGAATGGCGTCCATCATCCATGAAATTTTCTGTTGGTGTGGATATCAATACAGGCCAAGAATATATGATGCCTCCTTTGCCAGATTTGGAGAGAATGATCGAACCACTACCAGATTTTATTGATGCCATGTTATGGGAACCAGAAAATGAGGTTGTAAGTGAAGATACTGATTCGGAGTATAATGTTACTGATGAAAATTCCAGTGAAGGGGAGAAAGGAAATATTAGCACCAGTTCTTCTAGTGATCCAGACTGCAGCGAAGAAGACAGTGAAGCTGGATGCAGTCATAAGGATGGCCTTCGTCGATCAAGGAGAAAAAGACCAAGGGTAAAAATGCTCTCTCTATCTTTAGATTCTATACCAGTTTTTGTTTTGTTCGCCCTACATCGATTGAATTTTAATGATCTTTAGGTTGAGTCTTCTGAGAGGCGTGTCAAGAAAAGGAGAGTGGGTGAGCATGATCGCATTATATCTGGGATTAAAAGAACTAAAAATTCAAAAGGTGGCCAGAAAGTTTCAAAGAGGAAGTCTTCTAAAGCAAAGACATTGAGACCCCAGCGAGTAGCAGCACGCAATGCTCGAACTGTGTTTTCTCAGAACCCTGGAACATCTACAGAAGGAGAAGATGATTGGGAAGATGATTCATCTAATAGTGAGTCTCTTCAGCAAGAATTCCACACTCAAAGTGATGATGGGGACTTCCAGATAATGCAACAAAACCATACTAAAGAAGAACCATCTCGACATGGGTTTATCAATATAGCGAAGCCACGTGTAGTTTGTTCGTCTCAGTCAAACGTCAGAAGCATGCCGAAATTGGTTTTTAAGATTAAGAAGCAAGAGGCTCCAAGGGATGTAAAACTCAAAGATAATAATCAGGCTGATTTGGTGTCTCCATCTTCTAGATATCAAGATATCACTCCAGATAACAGGATTATTAACAGCTCTGTGGATCCAGATTCCTCTTCGGTGGATGTGGTTGACCTAAAGTTTTCAAGAAATCTCATAGCCAATGATTTGACAGATACTGGGGAAACTGTAAAGACAGAGAATTCTTTGGAAGCATCCACAAGTTACCAGGATAGCAGAGTCAGATTGGAAGCAGCTACTGGGTCGCTTGCTAGTTTTAATGTCCATATAGAAGAGATGAATAATGTCCATCGGTATGTTACTCCTGAGAATAATTGTGAACAATTTTGTAATCATTCAAAAATTAAGGGAAAGGAAAATTATGAAGGTGTCTTGCCTTGCAGGGATGAGGAACATACTGGAACACGTGCATTTGAGGATCTGGATGGTCTCAAAAGTAGAGAGCTTTCTCATACTGAAGAGGCCCTTGTATCTTCATCATTTGATTCCCCCGCTTTGGGCGAGCACAAACAAAAAGGAATTGAGGGTTCTCCGGAGATAGAGGAGTTTGCTAGAAGAAAGCACTCTGGTGATTATGCTTCTCTTAAATTTCCTGCACAAAACTCCACAAGTTCTAGAGATTTAATCCCCAACGATTCTTCAAGCATGGATCCAAATTCAAATTTTGGGGTACGGAAAGTGGGTGGAGGTGCTGGCAGATCAACTTCTTTGAAGTTTGTTTGCAAGCACAGGACTAATTCAGAAGGTTCTGGTGGTAATGTCAAAGAATATGCAACAAATATCAACGACCATCATGATTCAGGAATGGATCTCCCCGCTGCTGCAACCAATGCTATACGCGGAACAAGAACCTTTAAGATCAAAGCAACTTCACGGAAGGTGGACTCTGTGAGCTGTAGCCCTAAGTTGAGATGGGGCCATCAAACATTGGGGACATCAAAGGATGCAGAAGACTCCTGTTCTAAATTGTGTGACCAGATTCATCAAAGACCAAAGTCTACGAGAAGTCATCAGGGTTCATGTAATGACTATGGCCAAAGTTCTTCAACCCGAAGCATGTTAGTTAACCCCGCTGGAAAGTTGCCATGGTTGATGTTGTCAAAACATGAGGATGGTTACCGTTATATTCCTCAGCTAGGTGATGAAGTTGTATACCTGAGACAGGTGATTTCTAATATCCATGATTCATGGTTTCTGGTCCTTTGGTTGTTACTTATGCTTTAGAATTTACTGTTTGATAATTAATATTTGGGCTTGTGATTGTTAGGGCCATCAAGAGTATCTAAAACTAGTCAAGAATTCAGAGGAGGGTCCTTGGGGTCCTTGGGAATCAATTAAGGAAAACATCAAAGTTGCGGAAATTTGCAAGGTTGAAAGCCTCGTTTATGCTTCACTGCCTGGTTCGGGGGAGAGTTGCTGTAAAATCAAACTTAGATTTGTAGACCCTTCTTCTGCTATCCTTGGTAAAGCATTGAAGTTGACTTTGCCTGAAATTGATTTTAATGATTTCATTGTTGAGAAAACGTGGTATGATGCTTCTATTGGAAGAAACTGGACCACTGGGGAGGAATGCGCGGTTTGGTGGAGGGATTCAATTTCAGATGAAGGTGGGACTTGGTGGGTAGGTCGAATTGTTCGGTGCCAGGCCAAGTCACATGAGTTTCCCGATAGCCCTTGGTTAAGATATGAGGTTCGGTATGAGAATGATGATGAAACCCATTTGCATTGTCCTTGGGAATTGCGTGGACCGTCCATAGTAGATGATCCATCCTCATGCGAACAGCCCCATATTGATTCTGAAAGCAAAGAGAAGCTTCTGTGTATTTTTTCTAACTTACAACAGAAGGTTTGTGCAAATACTTCGTGTACCTGTCTTGTTAGTTTGTGGGATTTGGAATTCAAAGCTCCAATTATCATTAGGAAAGACTTAATCATTCTGAAACTGTTTTCTATCATCAAGGATATTAATTAATTATGCTGTGAATGATGCAGGACTTGCAAACAATCCAACAATTGAATCAAGCTGTTCAGAAGGCGGATTTCTGCAACAGGTAGAGAAACACTATTATATGGTTTAACCATTTCAGTTCTGATAAAGTAGAAAGAATGTGCGGAAGGTCGCAACATATATGCTTGCCTATCATCGATCTTGGCTGAAACTAAGATTTGAGAAAATAATGATGTCTTGGTTTGTGGATATTTTGCAGCTTTCCTGTGCAATTGTTCCCTGAACTAATCCAGTCGAGGTTAGAGAACGACTATTATAGAAGCTTGGAAGCTGTGAAGCATGATATAATGGTTATGATGTCAAATGCCCAGCATTACTTCAAGAGAAATGAATTGCAAGCCCGGATTAAGCACATCTCGAAAAGGTTTAAGAAGAAACTGTCAAAGTTGTAGAGGTTTTGAGTAGAGAAGATCTAACCGTCTTCCTTGCTCCCGTATACAGCTCTCTCTCTCTCTCTCTCTCTCTCTCTCTCTTCAATTTTGTATTTCCCGGCTTTAGGGCCGGTTGTTTCATTTTGAGGTAAAGCAGTCCTTCCGAAAGGGGAGTGAAAACCACAGGCCGAAGGAGATAATTTGTTGTATAAACTCCTTCAAGATGACAAGTATGATTAGTCTCATATCGGCAAAATAGCATATCAGCTGTTTGGAGTTTTACTATTACAAGTTAGGACCACAGAAAAAATAGGAGAATTCTACACATACAAAATGTTCTGTCAAATAATGCCCCCATTTATATCATTTTTATTTTACACCTTCTGGCATGATAAATATTTTGATTAAAAATCTAAGTTCTTAGTATTTTCTAGATTGTATTTAAATTGATATGAATTAAACGAACTAGTACTTGGAGCTAATGGGAGGCGTGGCGCAAAATCGAGTGCAATGATAATGTAAGATTCATCAAGTCAACCCCACTTTAGCTCAATAAGACTTTGTTATCATTGTTTGAATTAAACAAACTTCAATTTAATTATTTATTATAGATAATATTTATATAGAAATAAACCATAATGTATCCTTTGATATAATTATAAAATAAAAAATAAAAAACCATAATACATCTAAATATCCTCGTCTAAAACTAAAATTTCTGCAAAAATCTTAGGTCATCTTCAACCGAAGGAAGGCTAAATGGCTCCCTTTAGCCCTATAGCACTGCAATAAATTATAGTTTAGTGAATAGTGCTAGGTCATATTAAGAAATTATATTTTAATGAATAGTGTTAGGTCATATTTTATACCATCTCCAACCGAGGGAGCCAAATGGTCATAGGCCAAACATAGCCCTTTGACAAAAGACCATCTCCAGTCGACGGGACCAAAGGGTCATAGACCAAATATAATTTATTATTTTAATTAAATTAAACTATCATATTAAAATAAGGTTTTCAAATATATTTGAAGTGTCACTTATCGCCAAATGAATAAGCCTCCGGATTTTTTATCTTTATATAATCTCAATAATTTTTTTGATAAGATTTCGAGTAACACGTGTCGCTAACGTGAGTAACTCTCCATATTTCTTATCTTTATATAATCTCAATAATTTTTCGGATAGAATTTTGAGTGACATATGTCAAGATGTAATTAGTTGTGCAAATTTTAGATAAAATTATTATCTATGTGACACTTCTTATCTTTAGCTTTCAATGTTGTAGGAATGGTGTAGGTATTTATAGGAAAAAAATTATAATTTTTTTTTTTAAATTCGTCCAAATTTTTTTTTCAAATTCCAACGGTAACCTAACGACATCATGACGTTAGCTAGTTGGCATTCAAATGGGCTGAGCTGGAGAGCTGAAAATAGCCAGCCCGCTAGCCTGATTTGGGGGTTTGGGCCCAATGAGGCCCATAAGCCTCGGCCTAGCCCTTGATTAGAAACGATTTTCGTGTCATTCCGAGTTATTTTTAACGCTATAACCCATTGGCGGAATCGGCCTTACCTCCCATTTTAAGCCCTAATCTGTGGCGCCACTGTCTTATTTTCCAACACTTTTCTCCCCTTCCAACTTCCACCCGCGAACAAAACCCTAAACCCTTCTCTGAAACTCTGTGACTAAAGCTTGTCAATTGGCATCGATGGCGGGAGGCAAAACGAAGAAAGAGAAGGCGAGGCCAGCCGGGCACACCCCCTACCAAGGAGGCATTTCGTTCCACAAGTCCAAGGGACAGCATATCCTCAAGAACCCCTTGCTCGTCGACTCTATCGTCCAGAAGTCTGGCATCAAATCCACCGATGTCATCCTCGAGATCGGTCCCGGTACTGGTAATCTCACCAAGAAGCTTCTAGAAGCTGGTAAGAGGGTCATCGCCGTCGAGATTGACGCTCGCATGGTCCTCGAGCTGCAGCGCCGCTTCCAGGGCACCCCTCACTCCAACCGCCTGCAGGTACCGCTTCTTCTCTTTGTTTTTTTTAATTTTTTTATTAAAGAAATTTCATTTACCGAGCATTTTTATTAAATTAGAAAATCCATTATTGGGTAATTTCAATTAGCGTTTCCATGACTATGAATCGATAATTAAGAAAGAAGTTCTCAAATTCTGTTCTGGTTGATTTTGTTAGGTGTGATGTGTTTTTGGGATTTGCATCAAGTTCTGTTCCGAAATGATAATTATATTTGCCAGAAGATTTTCTCAAGTACTGTTGTGCTTAATTTAAGAAATTATGTTGTATGATTATGCAAAAATATGTTTGATGTGTTTTGGGGATTCCGAATTGAATAAAGATAGGGGTTTGCTTGTGGTTCTGTACATAGGTGATTCAAGGAGATGTGCTGAAGACTGAGCTTCCCTATTTCGATATATGTGTGGCAAACATCCCTTATCAAATCTCATCTCCCTTGACCTTCAAGTTATTGAAGCATCAACCTGCTTTCCGATGTGCCATTATAATGTTTCAGAGGGAATTTGCGATGAGACTGGTCGCACAGCCCGGTGACAAGCTCTACTGTCGTCTTACCGTCAACACCCAACTCTTGTCCCGGGTATCTCACCTCCTCAAAGTCGGAAGGAACAATTTTCGCCCCCCGCCTAAGGTGGATTCCTCTGTCGTTCGAATCGAGCCCAGGAAACCGGCTTTACAAGTGAACCAAAGGGAGTGGGATGGCTTTTTGCGGATCTGTTTCAATAGGAAAAACAAAACCCTTGGCTCAATTTTTAGGCAGAAAAGTGTCATCAATCTGCTCGAGAAGAATTACAAGACCCTACAGGCGCTTAATCCTGCAACAGCCCAAGAAGAGGATACTAATGATGTGATGGAGTTTATGGATGAGGACATGGAGATGGATGATGATGGAGTCGATGATGGGATGGAGATGGAGGTGGAGGATGGTAATGCGGAAGGGGAGATATCCGAATTCAAGAAAAAGGTGCTGGATGTGTTGAAGAAGTCTGGTTTTGAAGGCGAAAGGTCCTCCAAGCTCAAATTACAGCAATTTTTAGACCTACTTTCCCAGTTCAACAAGGATGGTATACACTTCTCCTGATCTTAGGATTTCTTTCAAGATTATTATACATTTTACTCAACCCAATTTTGTTAGGTTGCATCAAAGTCTTTCTCTTGTTTTATTTAGTGTTTTCTTAGAGGGGATACGTGATGATTTAGCTTGAGATTATATGTCGGATGTCCGATGGTTCTCAAAGTTTCCTTTCCAATGTATGTGGATAATGCATCTTAAGTGAGAGAATGCAGACATGAGATTTCACTGTTTTTAATCGATTTTACGAATTACTACAAAATCCCGCACCATTTTGAATCGGTTGTATGTTTAGCATTGTAAGCCATAAGCTGTTTGCATTATTGGAATCATTGAGTAAGACTAGTGTATCTAATTGGATTCAATCGTCTACCACTGGGATGCATCTCCACAAGGAAAAAGATTGTAACGACAGACATTTGCATTCTTTGTATTGCTTGTTCAGCTTCCTTTTCAGAATTTCCGACCCAAACAAGTTGTTTGAACGGAAATGCAGATACATCTGGTCCACCTTCCATACGCTCATTTGACACGAAACTTCAAATTGTAACGAAAAGAAATAAAGATTAACCGATTACGATACAAAGCTTTGTGAGCTTAACAAGTATGAATGACAAAGATCAGTCCATGTGCGCGTGTGCGACCAACACTAAGTTTTGGCAACGGAAAAAAATATAAAAAATATATAAAAAAAAGAGGAAAACTAACGAAAAGTTCAAAAAAAAAACTCTAGTTTTAATGAAAAATGATAAATAAAGGTGTAGTGAGTGGTATCGAGGAAAGATAAAAATATGATTTTTGGTTAAAAGTGAACAGTACATGAAGTGTTTCGTTAAAACTCCCAAAAAAATAATTGCATGTACTGGTTTCAAAAGCTGATAGAGAAACCTATATGATACAACACAATGCATGCCAAAACATAACAACTTAAGTACTACAAAGGTAGCTAATGCTAGGTAATTCCAAACCTAGTTCAAAACAGTTTATCTAAGACATCAAAAGGAGCACCTCAATCACAAACAGTTTTAACGTTTTAAACCAGAAATACAGAGGTAATCAAGTAAACTTCGTCTTCTTTGACTTTACAGGAGGCTTTTCAAGGATTTCACCATCGTCTTCCGAAGAGTTTTCAACAATTTCATCAGGGACATCATTAGGAACATTGTGTCTGGTGATGAAGTCCTTCAATATTCTCATGCTTTCTTCTTTCACAGAAACCAGTTGCTCCGAAAGAATGCCCTTGTGCTCCTTGACAGAATATGTTTCTGAACCGAGCTGAAATTCCACCTTAATACAAGGCCTACAAGGGACTGCTTCTTGAATTTGAGCGTCCATGATACTGCAGAACGATTGATCCCAACAAGGAAACAATTAGCTTTAAAGTTTTAACCAATGACAGTAGAAAGGCATTGACATAACGAGTTCTCTTATGGTCCTATATCCAAAGTTTGTTTATAGATGGTTAATTGCTTCATCAAATATGATGGCCGTATTTTGAAAGAGACATGAAACATGCACGACAAAAAAGGTTCTGAAATCTTGTTGACAAACCAGATGACAAAAGGTCACTTATGGTTCTTACTATGCTTCAACTAGTAGCTGTAAACTGTTACAATTGCAGTCACCTCGCGCTACATGAATGAAGACAGACATCAATACGACAATAGGAGGATAAAATCAAACCGGAGAGAATGATTCTGCTTTGCACGATTACAACTTTACAAGTGCAGCATCTACAAACAATGAAAAGGTGAAAGACGGTATTAACATAGTGATTACTGACCCACCACCGAAATCCTTGTTTCGCGTACAAACCAATTCAAAAAACTTTCTTGTGTTCTTTTGGTGGGGATCCAAAGGAAAAACTAAACAAACTAAAATATTAACATGCTGATTACGGACTAATCGAATAGCGTTCCGTATCTTCCATTAGTCTGTATCCTATCCATATATCAAACTAATTTCCCTACTAAGGAGCAAAATCACACTCCAATTCTTGCCCTTTTCTCAGAGCTCACAACAATTGATTGCTCTGCTCTAACGAAATTCGTAAGACAGTTTCACTCCATGGATTTGGAAACTTTGACATTTGCAGTCGAATTCCAAATCCGTCAAAGTTTCCAAATCCGCGGGTATTCCACTGAATGCAATATGAGCTAATACACACACACACACACACAGAGTATGGCAGAGAGAGACTTTTTAATTTGAGATTCCAAGCTATTTACCTGAGAATAGGTCGACGACGACCGGAAGTCAAGTGTGAAGCTTTTCTCTCCCTGTGCGAGCCCTAATCGCAAAATTCCACCACTGACTCACTCGACTGCCACTAATTCCCCTTTCCCTTCACTTTTTCTAAATTATTTCATTTTACATAAATACCCTTATAGTTATTTATTTTGACGGAAAAATATCACTCACCCACAATCTTTTTTTATTTGAAAACTTTAACGAAAAGTTTTTTGTACTGTTTATTTTAACGAAAAATTACATTTTTACACTAAAAAATCAATCCTGGTACTATTCATTTTACCCTTTATTTTGTCCTTAAAAACAGTGAGCTCATATAACATCATATTCCTCTCTATACTTTATTAACGTCTCTCTTTCAATTTGTTTTATCATCAATGCATTTCGTTATTTCAAGCGATTGTTCCCTTTTAAACGGTTTGCTCAAATGATCGTCCATGACGGCCTCCATCCTCCGTCTTCTTTCCTCTCCCGATGCGTGACCAGTCAATGCAATGATCGGAATGTGAAGATTACAAGGCTCCTCCCCCCTCCTTATATGCCTTGTTGCTTCGTATCCATTCATTTTCGGCATCTGCCACCAACCAAAAAGCACATCAACTTTAAGTTTTGATCCAAAACAAGGGATGTGATATCCACACATCCCATTTTACTTCTCACACACCTTTTTAATTTTCAACCGTCGGATCAAATGAATTGAAGAAGATTAATGGACATAAATTATCAAGGGATATGTGAGAAGTAAAATGGGATGTGTGGATAGCACACCCCCAAAAGAGAAGTGCGAAATCACTTCACCAAACGATTGGATTATTAAACCATTAATTATTGATCAACCATGAGGAGTGAAATAATTACCTCACAATCCATTAGTATATAATCGAATCCATGTTTTCCTTGATTAGCTAGAGCACCGCGAACGAGGACAACGACTTCTCTTCCATTTCCACAAAGCTCCACAGTTGCACCCAACCTTGTAAAATTAATATGAGCTAGCTTGCGGTTCAATTCAATGTCATCAGCAACCAAAATTTTCTTTCCAATCAAGGGCCTGTTCGGATCGATGGCATGTTCTTGTGTTTGATCACTAGGAGGACCTGGAATTTGTGAGTTTCTTGATGTGGCGGAGCCAACACGAGACAGATATTGTTGAGTCAGCGTTGGTGAATTTGTTTTCTTGCGAGGTGTCTCATTACCTGAACAACCACCAGTATTACTATGGTCTTGCAATACTTCAACTTCATCGTCGGTTGAATGATTTAACTGATTATTATACGACCGATGATGATGTGATATTGAGGAACTAGCAAGAGCTCTGAACGCTTTTCCATCCTGGTGTGGAAGCTGCTGAAATGTGGCCCTTCTCTTGGGTAATGCACCTCCAAACTCTGGAAGAAGTCTTACCACTTCGTATAGACAGCTACCGTGAAGCGCCTTGTGTTTGATTACGTCATCTGGATCAAACATATCATGATCATTCAAGCCGATGCTATGCCTATGACTTGCTAACCAAACAACCCTGCACCAATTACCATTCCTATAACTATTCTGGTGATGATCCATTTTGAATTCAGTCACAATCTTACATAGTTTTGAAAAGGGTGCAGCTGTGGCATCGATCACTACTAATACAAAGCTCATTGCACCCCGAAGACTCGTCTTCTTAAAGAGAGAAAGAGGGAGCATGTTATTGTAGCTGCTATTGTTTTTGGTTCCACTCCTGTCCATTGCGCTGATCAAAGGCACCTCCTTTACTCTGTTGGTAGAGTTGCATGATGTGGATTTGCTCAAGCAATCTTGCAAACCCAACTCGGATATTCCTGAAGAGCTGTGATGACGAGAATGGTAGCCCCCCTTGTGTTTAGTTGCTTTCTCTAGAGTATGAGAAAGTTGCTCCCATTGTTTTGCCGTAAATACTTTTATCCCAAGGTTTTCCATGAACTTTTGCGAAATTCTGCGACACTCTTCATTCTTAATCAACAAGACGACAGAAGACCCTGATCGATCAACCTTAGGAGTACTAGATGGGGTTTGAATGTTCAAGCTGGGGCTTGGCGTGTGAATGCTCAATCCGGGAGTACTCGGAGTGTGAGTGGCTACTGTCCCCAAATCAGAAGTACATGGGCCAAATCCCATATCAATGTCCACTTCTTTTTTGCTATCCTTGGAGACATTATCACGTACAATTAGCAGAACATTAAACCTAAAGCATGTCCCTCTTTCACCCATCTCCTTGTCCACAATTCCTATTTCTCCGTCCATCAAACGTACCTACATATAATGCAGCATTTCAAAAAATATCAACATGTATAAACTATAAAGACATGTTCCCAAGAAATCAAAATCGTAATAGGCACATTGTAGAGAAACACAATATTCTTCAAAAACTAAAGTACATTATTTGTTACTGAGCAATCTCCGCCGTTAAAAAACATCTTTAACCACGGTCCACCATGTAAGACATTAACCAAAGAAACCCTGTATTGAAACTATATATCATCATTGAAGAAAAACCTTTTACATACAGCACAGAGCAAACTAGCTAAAGTCGAAATTTCCACTTGAAAAATAAATATGATGAGATGAAAGGTTAGAGAAAATGAGTTTTGAGAGGAAAATAAGTATTAGTGGAAAAATATAAACATGAAATTAATGCAATGTTGATTGCTTACCAAAGACTGAACAATGCCAAGTCCTAAGCCAGTGCCTCCTTCTCCAAGAGCAGTTAACTTGGACATAGTTTTCAAACACTGATTTTTGCTTTTCCTTTGGAATTCCCATTCCTGTATCATCCACCTCAAATACAAATTCCAAAGCATTTGGATCATGCTTCATTCTTCCCATGTCGGCTTGGGCTTTGTTGTTCTTGTTAAACAAGTACAACAATTGTCTTGCAACACCATTGCTCTTGCGAGAAGCAGCTATTGAGTTCTTAAAACTGGGGTTTTCCACCCAAGCACGGACTGTGACATGTCCCTCCGAGGTAAACTTGACGGCGTTGCTCATTAAGTTGCATAATATCTGCTTTAGTCTTCCCATGTCACCTATCGCATGCGGAAACTTAATAAGAGAGCTATCATGAGGATCCAACACCACGTCTATGCCTTTTTTAAACCCACAGAATGATACAAATCAACTACATCTTCAACAAGTTGCGCCACATCGAATTCCTCTTCTTTAAGTTGCATTTTCCCCGCTTCTATCTTACTCGTATCCAGAATAGAGTTCAATATACCAAATAGGTCTTTAGCACAAGTTTCCATCTGCCTTAAATTGGTCTCCAACTCAGAACCCGAGGAAACTTCATCTTTAGATATGTCAATCAAACCTGTGATTTCGGCTAGAGCAGCATGAATGTCATGGCTTGCAGTAGCAAATGCAAGGCTTTTATTCATGCTCTTTCTCTCTGCTTGTTGGGTGGCCTCCATTTGCTTGATCAATGTGTTACACAGATGCATCTCTCATCTTCCCGAACTACGCATTACGAAAATATAACTGAAAAGGAAGAAGCCCATAATACCAATCACTACAATGAGGAGGATGAATGCCACTTTGCAGTCCTTGAGAACAAGGCTCATCATTGACCTAATGTGAGGGGAACCCGGTAGAACATTATAAACCTGAAACTCAAACAAAAAGGTTTACAAGTTTTAAATAATGTAGATATTTTATAAATAAATTAACGAATAAATGAGTTGTGAAGGTTATTTTAATTAAGCTCACCTGTAAACTATGCTCGATATGCTTGATGATGCTGATCAATAAGCAAGCAAGTACTAACACGCAAGTTGCCTGCATGGAGTTTTACTAGTTAGAATAATATTTGCAATAAAGTGCTAACAGTGAAATTAAGCTCGAAATTAATTTAGAATAATGAAAAGAAGAATTACCAGCAAGACAAAGAAAGCATGCCTCATGAACACTTTCAATGGGTTGAGTTTCATTGGGTCTTCGAATCGTGATTAGCCACAAACAACTTTACGTATCATCCAAGTTGCCATGAAAAAAAGGTCAAACGAAAGTAAAAAAACTACATTTTGACATACTTCACCAATCAAAGACATCAACAAAACAAAAACGAACTACATCTTATGTTCGAACATCAAGAATTGTGAGTCCAATAAAACAACATATATATAGGGTAGTATTTTTAACACACGTTTATGATTTAACTACAATACTTACATGTATCCAATATTTTTAATTTTTATGGCAGGATAGCCGCCGTTAACTAAATTCACACAATTTTCATATAGAAACAACATCACGAGTACGGCTTTTAGAGAACCACCGCGTCTTAACTGCCCAGCAGTCAAACAAGATCGGATGGAATCTAGCCTGACAAGTAGGCAATGGTTGCTTTGCTTCCTCGATCTATTCTATATGCTATGGTGCAACAGGCCAGCACGAAGCGATTCATCATACTCAAACATGAGCCAATCGTTCATTTCTTCCACCAAGAAAGGTTCATTCTAAATCACAAGAAAATTTTCTCTTTTTTTTTTCTTTTCATTCCGGTAGAGTGAGTAAAAGCGGACTCTCTTAAAAGGCATAACAAAATTGGAGAATTCTAAAAAAAATTAGAGAATAAAATCTCTCAACCATATTAAATAAAGAACATGTCTTTATTAATTTGTTGGTATGCTATTAAATAGACTCAAAAGTTTAAATCAAATTTCTCTCGTTAGTAACTATTGTTTCATGTTATAATTTGAATAACAATTGCGGTGCAGGAAATGCATATTTAAGAATATATCTGGCACACATTCAATACATTCATTTACCGCAAAAATTCAAATTGCAAAAATGAGAATTGGATTAACTGGTTAGTGTACGTTGAATATTTTAATAATTTAGTACGCACATACATAAAAAAAACGCAACTTTAATGAAAGAGCATTAACAAATATATAAAAGAAAAACGACTGATGATGATTTTCTAGGGCTTGATCAATGAGTACAAGAAGTTCTCGTATCATTGTTTGAGTTTCTTTGGTCTCTCATTGAGATTTTGCAAGACCTACGTATCTGAAATCTAACTTTGTCAAATCATCCTGTTCAATTTTATCCTCTTTTTTGTTAGTTTCTCAATCGTTCATTCCTTATTTTGCTTGAACTAGAGCAAATATGAAATCAATTACCATAATTTAAAAGATAACATACCTCATATGTAGTATAGATCATGATATGTATTATCTAGTGCATTCATTGGTAAGTATATAATGCTACAGTACTAAATTCTTTGAAATCAAACTGCAGAAGGTCATCTAAAAATTTGAAAAAAAAAGCCACAAACAAACAAACAAACAATCCATCATAAGGGAGATGCTTTATTCATAAAACCAATGAATGAATTTTGTAAAATTAAAGAAAAGTTGTGAGAGACTTATGAACAAGAAGAAGAAAGAAGAAAGATGTGGGAGAAATGAATGACCTGTTGAAGAAGAAGAGGAGGAATATATATATATATACATATATATATATATATATATATATGTGAGCCGCATAAGGATGATGGGAATTTACGCCTCTTATTAGCTATTTTTATTTTGTCCGCTAAATTTGTAGTCTGCAGTCAGTTTTGTTCATCTTCTCGTTCGAGTTAGGGCAAAACAATGTTATGATGTCCTTATTACCTTCTGATATATTGATATCCGAGTACTCTTGCTTCTTTGATAGAGAATTTTGTATATAAATTCAATATCTTGAAGTAGATTTTGGATATTAAATACTCAAGGGCATCAGTCTTCAAAATTCCTTTTTGGCTTCTTGCATTCACCACGCCCAAAATTTTCCATCTAGGGTTCTTGCGGAATTGGGGATGTTACAGGTAGCACACAGAAATATTGGACTAGCAGTAAATCGAAAAACAGAAATGAAGCGCTTGTTAAAAAGATAATCTCTGTCGATCGACATATGGCATTAGGGCTGTGGGGACTAATGTTTTGGAACGAGCACGTAGGTTCCATGCAGAGTCCAGACCATAAAGCAGCTTAATTCCGTTGCCAGCTAGGAAATAATAAAATGACCAAGAGAAGAACTTGTTGATTAACTGAAAAACAAGCACATAGTTTTATGTATGGGTTTCTTCTTGCATTGGTAGTTAATGGCCCGCTGCAAGATTGGCTTAAAGGGAGCCAAAAAATCCTCATGACATAATCCTCATTAATTTGTTCTGAGGTTTAAGCCAATAATTCTTTTTATATGTTCCCTATTATGCATAATACTTTTTTTAAATAAATTATGTCCAATTAGATTAACTGTAACGAAAATACTCAAATCTAAGAGGGGTATATTCAATTGGGTTTTTGCGGGATTTTAATTCTTTTAATGAATCTAGGGGTATTCAATCAAGATTTTAAGTGATACTCTGAAATTCAATGTGTATTCAATCATGATTTTAAAATGATTTATTAAAATCCTTAGAAATTCGAATGTATTCAATTAGAATTTTAAAGAAGTTTATAACATTTCAGGTGTATTCAATTATAATTTTAAATAAGTTTAGAACATTCCAAGTGTATTCAATTAGAATTAGAATTTAAAGAAGAGTAAATTTTAGTTTTGGTCTCTTAACTTTAACTCAATTGGAGCAATGGTTCCTCAACTAAAAATTCATTACCATTGGTCCCTCGACTCATCAAAACGTGCAGCTATGGTCCCTCAACTAAAAATTCATTACCATTGGTCCCTCAACTTTAATTCAACTGGAGAAATGGTCCCTTAACTTTAACTCAATTGTAGCAATGGTCCTTCCAACATAACTCGTTTTGACAAAAATTTTGACGTAGTTGACGAAAAGGACCATGATTACACACTTTGATGAGTTGAGGGACCCTAATTGTATAAATGGTCATTCCAACATAACTTATTTTGACAAAATTTTGACGAAATTGATGAAAATGACTATAGCTACACATTTTGATAAGTTGAGGGACCAATGGTAATGGATTTTTAGTTGAAGGACTATTGCTCCAATTTGATTAAAGTAGAGGGACTATTTGACACGCCCCGACCCCGATATTTCCCCGAATATCAGGGTAGACACGTGCTGGCCGACACCCGAGGGTGACGAAAGCCATTAATTGATACAAAAGCTAGGAATAAGAAATAAATACGAGTTATGAATTTAAAAACAATGAATTAACAATTTAGGAACGTGTTCAGAGCATACAACTAAACCTAGTCACTAACAAGAATTAAGATAAGATTGAATGAACAAGGAGTAGGTCCTACCCCGAGAGGACTCGAAGATGCCGCTGCGGAAGTACCTTAATGCCGGGATTCTATGCCTCGTTTCTAAGACCTGAATGGGGGCGCAAAACAAAGGTGAGTGGACCAAGTTTATATACATACAAAGTATGAAAACAGTTATGAACATACTAACCCCCACAGTTTAATAATGAAAACTACTAGAATAATAAGTGATAAGCTTTTCAGAAACCTTTAGCATGCCATAAAACAATTCATATATCTTTCTGCAAATCAATCTCAGAAAATCATATCAAAAAGCATAATACAAGTTGTGCTGCTAGTGAGTGCACTGAATAATAATACTCCCGGCCCAATGCCTGCACCTTAGTCTCTGTGCCCGTAGCCAGAGATATCTCCCTCCCGGCCCAATGCCTGTCTCCGTGTCCCTCAGCCTTTCGCTAGGGATTATTTCTCCCGGCCTCAATGCCAACACCAGATCCTCGCCCCAGGCGGCATAGTGTTCACTAGGTACGCACAAAACATAATTCATCTCTAAAATACAACTTCGTAGCATAAATTCATCGATCCTCAATTCAAATAATTCTGCAAGGCATGCTATTAAATTATGCAGTTCTACCAATAAAACATGCAACTTTTCGAAGGTGGTCCACTCACAGATACTCCATCAAAAGCTGCGCCACTAGTGAAGACAGAAACGTTGCGATAAGTGTCCCTAAGTACAAGAACGTACAGTTAATCAAACTACCCAACAATATAATTCTAGGAAATGGAAATGGGCCTTGGATTTGGATAGGTTAGGATCAAGAGGTGGTTTGGGCTTGAGCCCAACCCATACTTATACACACACGGCACACACACCAAACATTTACACATAAATATATATATATAAACACACACACTCCCACGCATGCACACACACACACATATATATATAGATACATACATATAAAACACACGCATGCACAGCATGCATATATATATATAAGCACACACACGCACAGCAAGCATACTTACACACACACACACACGGTTCACGCACACACACTTGCACAACGTACACACTGCACAAACACACACTCACGAACTCGCCGGAGTTCGTCGTCGGAACCGGACATGCATGCACAAGGGATGGTAAGAGTTAGGGCTTGAATAAGGGGTTCTAAAACTTCACAAATATACCTAAGAACTCACCTGGACGCACTGCAGCAGGTTTTGGGAAGAGATGGACCTCGAACTCGTCAGAGTTCGTCGTCGGAGCTAGATTATTAGCACAGAGAAAAACTGAGATCAAAACCCTTGAGTTTTGTCATAAAACCAACATGCATAACCCAGAAATTTGAAGAAGGAACACAATCCTCACCTGGGTTCGCGTGTTAGAGCTTTGAAGCTCTCGGCTTCAATGGCAGAAAAGCCCACGGTGCTCAGATGGCGCATGCAAGGGTACCATTGAGTTCGTTAGGTCTCAAGGATTCCAAATATATGGTTTTTTGGGTTTGATTTGTGAGGGAAGTGAGGTGAAAGCTAGAGAGAAGCTCTCGGAGCTTAGAGAGTGTGAGAGAGAGAGAGAGAAGAAACCGAAAGAAAGAGAGCATTGAGATTCTGAGATGAGTTTCGGGCAGAGATGAAAGGAAAGAGGGATCTGAGAGCTGCCACATGGCAGTTTAAGATCAATAGCCTTTCTAGATCAAGGGTTAGGATTAAAAGAGAATAAGGGACTAAATTGATAGATAACAAATATGTTCTAGGGGAAAAATAGAAATAGGATGAAAAATGGGGGTGGGGTTTAACACTATTGCTACAATTTACTCTTTAAAGAATTTGGGAAAGTTAAGGAATTAGAGGGAATTGAAGAGATTTTGTAGTGTATTTTAAGCATCCACAAATCTCACATCTCCCCATGAGATTTCGAGGGAATTGAATCAAAATTTTACATAGAATATCTACAAATCAGTTAAACTCCATAAAAATCCATGAATTTATAAATCCATTAAAATCTCTCAAATTCTCATATTTGGGTTTAAACACACAAAAAATGCAACCCAAACATAAAAAAAAAAATTGAGTTAGGACTTAAATGAAAACCCATATTGGGCTTCAGATTTGGTTGACTCAAATATGAAGTGGGCCCGCCACTTAGTACTACGGTCTAGTGATATTTTTATTCACATGTAAGTGAGAGGTCTTAGGTTCGATTCTCACCAAATGTGAGTTTGACCCACATTATTGCTAGCCCATTGTGGGGCTTAAGCCCACTCCCACACCCCTTAATGTAGATAATATCATTTGTTAAGAAAAATATGAAATGGGCCTCACTTTTTTTTTAAATAAAGAAGAGGCTGAATATATAACATAGTGCTCGACACCTAGGCCTCGCGTTGCAGGAATCTTAACTGTCCAATGGCTACCTGGATTTAAATTTTGGCCCTTCAATTTCTGTACCATTTGGATTCAAATTTCATACTGAAACTCATATTTAGTTTTTGGTGCATTGAAATGATTTTGACTCATATTTTCAGTGCATTAGAGATGACCTCACATTTATTTTTAACAAATTATGGAGGAGGGTTTTTCAAACTTGAAACCTCCTCCAATATTGGGATAGAATAATGGGGAAACAATTGACTGGGAACGAATAACATGTCTCATAACATATAGGCTAGCATAGGCAACAAATCAAGTGATACAGCTGAAGTATATAAAATCTGAACCAGTTACAACACCAAATACGCAAACAATAAAGATGTGCACGAACTATGATAATATACAACATAAATTGTAGCTTTTCAATGCCCAACAAATTGTTAATGCATGCTAAAACTTAAGCAGGTATGGAAGGAAATGGCATCAGTTGGAAACCATGATGCCTCGTCCGTTATTTCACCATTTTTAAGGTCGAGTGATCTCTTCTCTTTACCCTTTTCTTCATCATCTCAACCCACCTTGCAAAGACATTGGAGACTTCAAATTTACCATCAAACTTCATCTTGCGCTTACTCCTCAAGAATGTCAGGTTTCCCAGCTCTGTAAAAGTCCGTTGCAAACTTGTTTAAACCAAGCTGAGGAGGCTTCATTCCTTTCTTGACCATTCCCTCTAGAAATTTACAAGCTTCTCCTGATTTTCCCTGACTTAAAAGACCTCAAATGAGAACAGTATATGAGTTGTCATCAAGGTAAAACCACTTTCTGAATCATCTCATCTCATATTGCACGAACCACATCATAATTCCTCGTATGAAAATAAGACTTCATGATCATGTTATAAGTGTATATTGATGGCTCAATGCCATTTTGAATCATCTTTTTGTATATCTGCATTGCATCATTTGGCATTCGTTGCTGCCTTATCATCACTTTAATCAAAGCATTGTATGTTCGCCCATCATGAGTGCAACCGTTTTCCTTCATCTCTTTCAACAATTCATAAATTGTTTCCATCTTCTTTTGATTTCCAAATCCTGCGATTAAGCACGTGTAAACAACATCATCTAGTTGGCAGCCAGATTCTTGCATTTCATAAAAAGAGTCAACTGCTTATTTCATTTTTTTTTTCTTGCAAAAATCCTGAATTAGAACACTAGCTTCTAACGTTGAGAGATGGGCCCTTGGCTTTTATGACCTCAAGCAACTTGATAGCATCAACCTCTTGTGACCCCTCAATTACCCTCTGAGCATCGTATTATACACAACAATATCAGGCTTAAATCCTTTATCAACCGTCTCATTCCACACCTTCCCTATTAAGGGTACAAATGTAAATGCAGATGTAAAAAGATCTTCCTTAGATATTGGATAGTTTGTTATAGTTGGTTTTAGTTAGTTAGAATGTGGTGTTTGTTTTATTGGTGGAAATACTTGTATATATGCATGTAATATTATTTTCAATCATTGAAAATATTATTTCCCAGTATGGTATCAACCGTTTTCTGTCTCACGACCTAATCTAAACACGCTTCACCGTCTGCAATCTCTTCCTTATTCTTTCTCCCCGATCACGATTGCGATATCTGCAACTTCTCTATCTCTAAAATCCTAGCCTTGCCCATCAATGGCGGTTTCTGCTTCTCTTTCTTATGATTTTACAGCTTGAGTTCATCAACTTATTCCGATGACTTCCTCTGTCACGATCACACCTCCGACAACTTCCTCCATCACGATTCAGAACATTGGATCGATGGTGCCAATTAAGCTCACAACCACAAATTATCTCACTTGGAGTGCTTTGTTCGTTCCAATTTTTCGTCGTTACAATCTCACCGACATAGTTGATGGATCAACACCTCTACCGCCTCAAATGCTACTGGATGATTTGGCAATCACACCTCTCTCATCAATCCAGAGTATGTTTCTTGGTATGAGAATGATCAAAATATCCTCATTTGGATCAATTCCACACTTTCTGAAACCCTAATTCCTTATACTGTTGGAATTAATTATTCTCGAGAACTTTAGGCGAAACTGGAATCAAGACTGGCTGCTGCATCTCAATCTCACATTCATGATCTCCGATCTCGTCTACGTAACATCATTAAAGGAGAATCCACAGCAACTTAATTTCTCCAACAAAGGAGAATCCACATCATGGGACAAATGGACACCGCATTCATCAAGGACCACCTCTATGTTTTGATCTAAAGCAAACAATTCGTCGATCACTTTGCATACCATGTCGACCTCTTCCAGGCCCGCACTAGAACTAACATGAACACTCTCCCTATCCTCGTCCTCGCTATCAGTTTTAGCACCTGAATTCGAACCACCAGCGGTGGCACTATAAACCCCCTAATCTTATCACAATATACAATGCCAACCATTGACGTTGTAAAATTGGAGATTGTAGTAGGTCTAGTTAGTAGTTTTTCTTGTAAAAAAAAAGTGAAGTGGGGTGTGGCAAAAGAAATGGAATTTGACAATGAGAATGATAGAGATAACGATGAGGATGGGAATGAAGCAAACCAGGCATAGGCAAAGAGCTACTACTAGGAAGGTAGACTTGCTCTCGGCGGCGCCGTCTTTCTCATCCCTGATAGAAAGAGCATAGCTCGGTGGTGAAGCGGCAGTGTAGGTAGACATCTAAAAGTGGTGTTGCTGGGTGCGGTTGAGAGTAAAGAAGGTGGCTTTGGACGGAAGACGAGGATCTTCTTAGAAATAGGGACATTGGGCAGCCATGAATGGACCTTCTGGTAGTTTTTGGTAGATTGAGATTTTCAGCTATCAAGCATGGAGATTCAAAGTTAGGTGAATAAAGTGGAAGGAAATGTAGAGTTTGTAGTTGCAGCAGGCCAGCAACAAAACTGCTGAATCATAACTGAGTGCAACGGCGTAACCACTGGTTGGTAAATTGGGCCCGGCCCAATTTTACTTTTCGTTATGGTCAGGAAATAAAAATGTTCGATTGTGGAATAGAACAAAATTATACTCAACTATCCAGCTAATGTGACAATGTAGCAATTAGAGATGACATAATGGTAATTGATCATTTGGCTAAGTTCTCAAAATATAAAATAAAAAAATTAAATCAAATTCATCAACTCGTACTTAATAATGAGTTGCAATTGACCACACACTGATAACTTAATCCAATTTTTCACTTAAATGAGTGTGATGCTGATCACCTCTATGTAGAAGTATATAAAGTTTGTATGACTATATTAGTCTTTTCAGGGTTGTTTCTTCTTGGACTGGTTTTCCAATTAATTTTTTAACCCAATAAAAATTAACAATACTCTAATGTGGCTAAAAAAATATATAAGTCGCGTATAGTGCACACGAATAAAAGAAGACCATCCGCACGCACAAAAGTTTAAAAAGGGTAATCAATTATTAATTCAGGTGACAGATTGCTTACATTTTTTTTTTCTTTTTCAAATGGTAAGTTGAATATCTCTTAAAAATTCAGGTGGGGAATCGGATAAATTTCTTTGGTTATTGTATTTGATCGTGGACGAGGACTTTGTAGATTATTGGGCCCGATTTAATTTTATAAAGCTGGCCCAATTTAAAAACCGCGAAAGCGAAGGCAACGAAACGGAAATTAAAAAAGAAAACAAATGAAAAGCTTGAAAATTTTGAATTTTAATAATAAGGATAAAAAAAAAAGTAAAATAAATAGTACTAAAATTAACTTTTTAATGTAAAAATATAATTTTCTTTAGAATAAATACTACTAGAAACTTTTCGTTAAAATTAATAAATTAAAATGATGGAGAACGAGGAACAGACTGCTGAGTGCGGACGGAGGGAGAATGCGAGTTCCCGGGCAATTTTCGGTGATTTTCCCTCCACATTAAAACATCGACCCCCGTAAGAGTTCCCGGGCAATTTTCGCTGATTTTCCCGCCACATTAAAACATTCCTCTCTTTTATTCGACAATCTCCAAACTACTCCTCCTCCTTCCGTCTTCTTCTCACTCACACTTCCCGCGATTCCACATTTTCACACCCCTCAGTAAGCTTGTCTCTCTCTCTCTTCTTCTTCTTCTTCGCTAAATTAACACCTTCACAGACGGCGATGTCGGCGTCGCGTCGTCGGACCAACGGCCAATCCCCACTGGTCAACCCACAGCGCCAAATCACTTCCTTCTTCTCCAAAGCCACTTCCACTCCGTCCCCAATTTCTTCCAAACAAACCCAAAACCCTAAATCTACCCCCATTTCTTCCAAGCAAACCCAAAACCCTAAATCCACCCCCATTTCTTCCAAACCAACCTTAATCCCTAAATCTACCCCCATTTTTTCCAGACAAACCCTAAACCCTAATCCGAATCCTAGTCCCGGTCATAGCCCTAGCCCCACAACCCCTTCGCCTCTCGATTCCAAGCCCAGCTCCAAGACCAGCCCCAAAAAATCCCACGGCCACGAGGTTGTCGGGAAGAGGATCAAGGTTTACTGGCCGTTGGATAAGAGCTGGTACGAAGGTTATGTCAAGTGCTTCAATAAGCACAGTGGTAAGCATTTAGTTCAGTACGACGATGCTGAAGAAGAAATGTTGGATTTGGAAATGGAGAAGATCGAGTGGGTCCCGGAAACCGTGAAGATTTTCAAGCGCTTGAGGCGAGGCCCTTTGCCAACTCCCACCAATGTGGATGTAGATATGGTGATGGAGGATGAGGATAAGGAAGACAGCAACGGTGTAGCTGATGATGATTCGAGCGATGAGGATTGGGGAAAGAGTGGGGACAAAGAGTTAGTTGCTGAGGTTGGTGATGATGAAGAGGAGCTTAGGGAATTGGAGGATGAGGAAGATGATGTGGTTCCCACGAACACAAACAAAAGAAAGCGGGGTGACTCCGGTGGTAGAAGAAAATTGAGCGGTGGAGGGAGTTTGGGGTCTGCTAAGAAGACCAAGTGTGGTGGAAATGTGGGTATGAACGGCCTCAAGGGTGTGTCACCGGAGCCTACCCCTAATGCTGAAGGTAAGTACTAGGATATTGCCATATTGAGCCTGTGCTCTATTTTGCCTTTTATTTGTTCATTTTGTTTGGAGATGAGAAATGTGATTTTGTTAGGAAAATTACTACATATCAGCGGGCTTTCATGTGTCTATCTTTATTAATATGGTTGTTTTCCATGTATGTGTGCTTCTATGACTGTTTTAGAAGTATATTTACCACATTTTGAGAATGTAAGCCAAGCTAGAGTTATTCTTTCTTATATGACTCAGTTAGATACTTCATTCTATGTACTTGTATCTTATTAAAAACTTTTTTGTAGGTTTACATTTTTTTTTATCGCCAGTCAATGGATACTCAAGTTGTATTAACTTTAATTGGTTTATGCTTTATTTGGTGCTGAATTTGAATCTGCTTAACTGCAGGGACAAAGGCGACTAATGGTATGGATACTGTTTTATCTGGTGATGCCTCATCAAGGTTTAGCTTGCGTGAAGCTGAGAAGTTGCACTTCCTTGGGGAGTAAGTTTCTATACTTATTCCTAATGGTGTTTTTAGGGCCATCCCACTGTACACCTGTTTTATTTGGCAGTTGGGAATTGGGGATTGCTGTGTCTGGAAATTTGTAATTTTCCATTTTTAGTTACTGTTAACTTTGAAGCTTGTTGTATTGCTAGGCTGCAGTCATCATATAATTATATACTGAAAACATTTGTTACTGTATTTCTGTTTTGCGTATGACAATGATGAAAAAAGAAACTTTTTGTACATTAGTATGCATGGATCTGTATTTGTTGCTTTACTTGTGGAGGCATTTAGATAATGTTTGCATGTAGAAGCCCAATTTCAAACGTGTTTTGCTCAACTGCTTTGGTATGGAAACAGACAGCGCATGGATGCCAAAAGAAGAAGCCTTGGAGATGCAAGTTATGATCCAAGAACTCTGTACTTACCTCCCGGATTCTTAAAGAGTTTATCAGGTGGCCAGGTAATTGCTTGCTTCTAGATAGATAAGTGGTGTGAAGGGTTTTTATGGCATTTACTATTATGAACACTCTTAATTCAGTGACATGTTAATATTTCAGAGACAATGGTGGGAGTTTAAGTCAAAGCACATGGACAAAGTTATATTTTTCAAGGTATGCTTGTCCTTACCAGTAGCCAAGTAATGATAAATTATGCCACACAAATTCAGGGTCATTATTGCAGTCAAATGATGAATATCTCATTTTTGTTTGAGCAGATGGGCAAATTTTATGAACTTTTTGAAATGGATGCACATATAGGAGCAAAAGAACTTGGTCTGCAGTATATGAAGGTAATAAAGCTTGAAATTTTGTCTTGGTGTTGGCTTTGTGGGTGGGTACATAGTATTTTCTTTCGTTTCACATTTTTATCTTGATTGTTTTGAGATTTTGTATTGTTAGGATTGCTGGATGCATCCATTGTGTTTCCTATTTGTTTTTCTTTAGTTACTGATTTGTCGTTGCCTGATATTAGGGTGAACAACCCCATTGTGGATTTCCGGAGAAGAATTTCTCAATGAACGTGGAGAAACTTGCTAGGAAGGTTGGTTTCACTCTTGTCACTCTATTTGGAGATATCTGTCTTACTCTATTTTACTAAAGTTCAGCATCTATGTGAAGCCTCTTTCATACTATGGAGGGAGATTTATTTAAGCTGCCTTGAGTGACTAGGGGTATCGAGTTCTTGTAGTGGAGCAGACAGAAACACCTGAACAGATGGATCTTCGTCGTAAAAAGGATGGCTCTATAGATAAGGTATGCTCATTTTTCACTTGTCGGTCTGTATCCTTGAATTTTTGTCATCTGATTAATTTGATATTCTATGTTATAATTCTTACCACTGCATCTTGTAATTTGATACCCATATTGGAGCTATTAATTAGAAAAATGGTATTAACTTCTGAATTTACCTTGGTGTATAGGTTGTGAAACGTGAAATATGTGCAGTGGTTACAAAAGGAACACTAACTGAGGGAGAGATGCTGTCAGCAAACCCTGATGCTTCTTATCTAATGGCAGTGACTGAAAATTCTCAGAATTTGGCAAACGAAAATGCAGAGCGGGTTTTTGGGGTTTGTGTAGTTGATGTTGCTACCAGCCGGGTCATTCTTGGGCAGGTATGAGTCTCGTAGAACATCATTTTCACCTTGTTCTCTTAGTTATCTTGGATTATTCTCATCATTATATAGTTATATATTGGCACATAAAACAGTTGCTCCCTGAACTGGGCTAGATTATCACTCAATAAAGCAGTGGGGAGAGGGAGGGGAGAGGGGTTCTTGGTAACCGCTAAGCATAATAGGTGAAAATTTGTGCCTGTTATGAATGTAAAAGGTTTGATAGTGTGATCTTCTGCTGCCTGACGGAGTTTGTGGATGTATGCATTGCATTTCCATTATATTTTAGCTATTTGAGGACATATATAATCATTGGGGCAAGTTGTGACATTGTTACTCCTAATTACCATTTCATAAGATGCTGATGTAGATGTGTCATAAGGTCGTTTTAGTGAATTGCTTGTTATGTATGATTATGTTTTTTACTAGTATTTCTTTCCCAATACCAGTTTGGAGATGATCTAGAGTGCAGTGCCTTGTCTTGTCTCTTGTCTGAGCTGAGGCCTGTTGAAATTGTAAAACCTGCAAATCTACTCAGTCCTGAAACAGAGAAAGTGCTGATTAGGCATACAAGAAGTCCTCTAGTGAATGAGTTAGTCCCAGTATTGGAATTCTTGGATGCTGAGAGAACTGTTCAGGAAGTTAGAAGTATATACAGGCGTGCCGATGATCAAGATGTTTCTGGTTCTCCAAAGAAAGACGGTTTTCATGGCAGTGATTCTCATTTAGAAGAAGATAGCTATGGCTGCTTGCCAGATGTGTTGTCAGAGATGGTGAGAGCAGGTGAGAATGGCATCTGTGCACTTTCAGCTCTTGGAGGTGCTCTTTTCTATTTAAAGCAGGCCTTCCTGGATGAGACAATACTCAGATTTGCAAAATTTGAGTTACTTCCAAGTTCTGGTTTTGGTGATACCGTATCAAAACCATACATGGTTCTTGACTCAGCTGCCCTAGAGAACCTTGAGATTTTTGAGAACAACAGAAATGGAGACTCTTCAGGGTAAACCTTTCATATTGTCTTAAGCTTTTCTGGTTTGTTTTTATTCCAATCCAAATTCTAAGATAATGTATTGCTCTATGAAGGACATTGTATGCACAATTGAACCACTGTGTTACTGGATTTGGGAAGAGATTGCTTAGAACATGGCTTGCAAGACCTCTCTATCATGTAGAATTAATAAAGCAACGCCAGGATGCTGTTGCAAGTCTTCGGGTACTCCTTCCATAATATATTAACATTTTACTTCTGGTTCTTATTTTTTCACTTGAATGCTGAATCTTAGTGTACAGTATCTAGATGACTTGAACTGGATACCCAAGCACTTGGCCTTTCTAACATGCAGATGTTATATATGCTTCTTTCTAGGGAGTTAATCTTCCTTATGCACTTGAATTTCATAAAGCAGTGTCTAGGCTTCCGGACATGGAGCGGTTGCTTGTGCGTGTCTTCTCTAGTAGGTAAAACTAGGAATCAGTTGATTTTATGCTTATGGAGAACTTACTAATGCTCCCAATGAATGATTTACGGTAACTGAATGTGACTGGATGCAGTAATGCTTGCGGAAGGAATGCTAAGAAAGTGGTTTTATACGAGGATGCTGCAAAAAAACAGCTTCAGGAGTTTATTTCAGCTTTACGTGGTTGTGAACTCATGGCTCAAACATGTTGTTCTCTTAACGTTATCTTGGAAAATGTTGAATCTGCACAACTTCATCATCTACTGACACTGGGTATTGTTTGCTTTTTGCATTTCAAAAAGATATAATTTCACATCTTATATCTTGCCATAAGAAAGTCTTCGTATAGGGTCATTGTTTTGGTACATGCATGCATCCTTCATTGTTAAAGAAATCTTGGCATCTTATTGTTCATTGTTTTACAGGTAAAGGTCTTCCTGATGTCAACTCAGTTCTAAAACATTTCAAGGATGCCTTTGATTGGGTAGAAGCCAATAATTCAGGTCGTATAATACCTCATGAAGGAGTCGATATTGAGTATGACTCTGCTTGTGAAAAAGTAAAGGAGATAGAGTCTCATTTAACAAAACACCTCCAAGAACAGAGAAAGTTACTGGGAGATAAATCGGTAAGAACTTCTATGGAAGACAAATTGGCATTTTGATTTCTGAGTAGTGTACTTTTAAGTAGAAACGTTACTATATCTTGTAACTCGGTCTTCCATTGCTCTGTTGCAGATCACTTATGTCACAGTTGGAAAAGATTCTTACCTATTGGAAATGCCAGAAAGTCTGTGCAGTTGTATTCCTCCGGATTATGAGTTACGTTCGTCCAAAAAAGTAATTAGAAAAATCTTTGGAATGGTGAATTAAGTAGCTTTGACGGTTTTATATTAATACGATCATGCCTTCCTTGTGTTTAACATGCAGGGTTTCTCGAGGTACTGGACCCCAGATATCAAGAAGTCATTGACAGAGCTCTCGCAAGCTGAAACTGATAAGGAGTCCTCACTAAAAAGCATTTTGCAGAGGTTAATTGGACGTTTCTGCGAGCATCGTCTTAAATGGAGACAATTGGTCTCTGTGACTGCAGGTATGCAATCTTTTTCCCTCTGCATTGTCTGCTTTGTTCTGATCGATTTTGGTCAAACTTTGGTGGATTGACTGGAGTCTGGAGCATAGTTTGTCAATTGCCTTTTTTTAGTGAGTGCATTCTGCTATGTATGCAATATAAGAGAAATCACACACACACACACACACACACACACACACACACACACACACACACATAAGAGTACTGCTAGGTGATTGATTCCCCAATAGATGTAGCTATGTGATTGTAACAAATATGGGTCCATTTTAAACAAATTTAACTATAGTTAATTTCGATGCATTTTGGTTAAACAAATTCTAAAAATGCATTTCTAGAAACAAGTCCATGAGTCTAGTATTTAGTGTCTATATTATGTTCACTGCTGATATTGACACCACATGTTGCAGAAATCGATGTTTTAATCAGTCTAGCAATTGCAAGTGATTATTTTGAAGGACCCTCTTGTCAGCCAGTTGTCATGAGTTCATCATGTACTAATGAAGTACCTCGTTTTTCTGCAAAAAGTTTGGGCCATCCTGTTCTTAGAAGTGATTCTTTAGGAAAGGGTACATTTGTATCCAACGACATTTCCATTGGAGGTTCTGGCCATGCAAGCTTTATCCTTCTCACTGGTCCTAACATGGGTGGAAAGTCCACTCTTATTCGCCAGGTTTGCTTGGCTGTGATTTTAGCACAGGTAAGGTAGTCTTTTCTTATTGTCTGAATTTCTTACTTTGTTATTCATTGTCTTGTAATGTGTGATCATTTTCGCTTTTGTTTCTTCGGCAGTTAGGAGCAGATGTTCCTGCAGAGAGCTTTGAGCTATCTCCTGTTGACCGAATCTTTGTTCGTATGGGTGCTAAAGATAATATCATGGTAGGCCAAAGTACATTTCTGACGGAGCTTTCAGAAACTGCAACAATGCTGGTGAGATTACTATTTAGAGCAACCTGGTTCAATTTAGTTTAGTGTTATAAATGTATGTTCTGATTTCTCGTTTTTCATAAAAATATATTATTTAGGTAGTGTGGGTTGAAATTTTTTCATCTGATTCTAATCTTGGTTATGAATGCATTTCTCTAGAAAATTCTTAAATCATGTGTGCATTTTCTCTTGAAAATTCATAAATCATGTATTCTCAACTTGTTTCGATATTTTGTGCCATGTCTCATAAGTGTAATGAGTATATCAGTTCACTGGAAATTGAAGTTATTTCAAATTATATAGATGGCGTTATGATTTATTCATTGTTCTAAACATATATTTCAATATTGTTTGTAGTCTTCAGCTACTCGCAATTCATTGGTGGCACTGGATGAACTTGGACGTGGAACATCAACTTCAGATGGACAAGCCATTGCGTAAGAGCCAATCATTCTAGATATTCGTGAATGATTTTGCCTTTTAATTAAAATTTAGTGTTTTTAATTAGTTTCCTCATCGACCTTCAAACGTCCTCTTTAACTGGCAGGGAATCAGTTCTTGAACATTTTATCTACAAGGTCCAGTGCCGAGGAATGTTTTCTACCCATTATCACCGACTAGCTGTAGATTATCAAAATAATTCTAAGGTATTTTCTCATTCTTCTGTGGTTGATTTATATTTTCTTTTGACAAGATTAGTGAGAAGATCACTTGTATGCGGATGCTATAAATTGTTCTGTGACTAATTTATTTCCTTGCTTCTTTGATAGGTTTCACTATGTCATATGGCATGCCAAGTTGGAAACGGAGATGGAGGTGTGGAAGAAGTTACATTTCTTTACAGGTTGAATCCTGGTGCATGCCCTAAAAGCTATGGTGTCAACATTGCACGGTTAGCTGGTAAGTATCTTTGTCTTGTATTGCTTCCTCACTAGCATCTTTAACACAAGAACAGTAATTGAAATGCAATCATTTGGTTGTGAGGCATGATCTAGATCTGAGCCATCTTGCTGTCATCTATGGTTTTCTTCATGTATATAATGTATATCTAAAGCACCTTGCCCTCTTCTTTTCAAAAAAAAAAAAAAAGCACCTTGCCCTCAGTTAATATGTGCATGACTGGGAACTTTTTTATGAGAACTAGACAAGCGTGCAAGCAATAAACTCTATTATGAATCTGTGCATTGCTCATTTTAGTCATTAGCAAATTGTAGTTCTTACTACATATATTATTCACTACAGGACTTCCTATTTCCGTCCTTAAAAAAGCTACCGCCAAGTCCAGGGAATTCGAGGCTACATATGGTAAACACAGGAAGGCATCTGGAGATAACATTTGCTTTCAAGAGTTGATTAGTATTGTGGCAAAATTGACGAGTCATGAGTTTACCAAAAGCATTGACATGGACTCCCTGACAGAAGTTTGGCATAGAGCAAGACTACTACAGCAAGAAAGTTGATAATGATGGCTTCTTTTGCACTCTACAAGCTTTGAGTATGCACTCGGAATGAAGATTTTGGGAATGGCCGGCTACTCACAAGGCGTTTGCTAATTGTCTTACCAGTGGTTCTGGGGAACGTGTAACTAAAGTGAGGAAGTACATATTTTTGAGCCTCAAGCCGTTTCGTTCTAGTTGGGAGGATTGATCAACTCTTTAGTTTAAGCTATATCATCGTCACCAGAATTGGGCAAATTCCTGTTTCCGCCAGGGGAGCGGTTCTTCCATTGTAAAAGATAGTTGCAATGTCGACATTTTGGTTCCGATATTGGACCCGATAAGCTTCCAAGGTTGTTGGTTCGGTTGTTTCCTTGTTAGTTTACAATATATTTATCTTTATCATCAAAGTGGTTGTTCACCCAACTGACCTGTATCCGGGTTGCTGAGTTTCTAAACTTCAACCTGCTTAAATACTTTTTTCTAATTCTGGGTTAGGTTTGGTTGGTGGATTCCTAACTTTATAGGATTTGATTTCGAAACCTTAACCTGAAATCTTTAAATGAAGGAAAGAAAACAAAAAGAAAAAAGAATCGATAGTATTTCATTTCGTATATACATCAGAGACAGGTGAGCATTGATACGATGCTCTCTACTGTCTCTGTTTGTTACAAATGAATGGAAGGAAAAACAAAACAATTAGAGATTGTGTCATACTATATGATGTTGTTGAGCTTCTTCATTGTCAGCCAGGTCTTCGCTATCGGTCTCATCTTCAGGGCCTTGTTGTTCATAACGATGATATTGATGATACTGGCGGTGGATGCTGTTTTGGATGGCTGTGATTGTTCGAAATAATATGTACATTGGCAGGATAATCCCACTAGACTTTATAATAAGCACCTGAAATGCAGCCAAATCAAGATTAGCACCCGACATCATATATTAACAAGTACATTTTTAGAGGGAAAATTTGGAAACCAAATGAAGAGTAGTAGGTGCTGTGCAGGTACTGCTACTTACAGTTAGAAGCGTGAAGGGGTAATCTTCGTCGGAACCGGTAAGCACCACAAAGAGGTGCCTCACCAGCAACACCACCGTAAACTGCAATGCAATTCAGACTCATCGTTAATTAACATAGTTAAAAGCATGTTTCCTTTGGAGACAATTAACTTTCTAAAACCGTCTGAATCGGGCAAACACCATTTGAAGTCAATTCCTTGCGACTTTTATTTTATATATACGTGTTTGCCACATGGAGACCAATTTGGTCAACCAAGCAAGCAATAATGCTCTACTCATTCAATTCTTGAATACATATTTTCCAACGCCAATGGTCGTGGGTTGCATAATACGCATTTATTATTGTTTCACTAAATATTAGTTGACCAAATTATAGATTGTTTGGCCTATCTAAGTTGGATAGAGCAGACGTACTTCTCTATGCACCCAAATTAAAATCTACATCTCTACAATTTAGATTAATTTAAAATGAACCATCGCCAATATAAAAGAATATGCTGCTTTCAGACTGTTATATTGGCTTAGATAATGGTGCATAAAGATCTGGATAGAACAAACTTACAAGGAGAGCGAGAGATCGACAACAAGATGCACTTCTGTCAGCCGCATACGAGCATTGAGAAGAGGAGTAGCCAATTTCTATTGCTAATCTTGGGCTTCCTGCGCCCTCCTCCTCCTCCTCCTCCTCCTCCTCCTCCTCCTCCTCCAGCTCTCTTCTCGGAACCTGCACGCTGTCTCTGTAACCACAAAAACAATTACATATTAAACATAAATCAAATCGAATCAAGGATCTGTGCAATTTAGAAACATTCCAATTAGTGGTCCTAATCACATTCCCATGTTATTAATACAAGCATTAGAATTTATACCAAGTTGCAAAACAGTCTGTCTGCCTCATTATTCAATTATACAATTCATCAATATTGCATTAAACGTGCATTTGATTAATTATATAGAAAAAATGAAAATTGAAACTATATATATCTAATTCTGGATACTTAAAGATACGAGACGTACCTAATTGTTACTGCTGAGTCGTCTATCTGCGTCTTCTTTGGCGGTGGTGCTGTGTATCCTGGTTCATAACTCTGCACATATACATATTTTATGGTCGGTCAAATTTCATCAACCCAATTTTTCTCTTCCAATTTAAACTGTGCTATACTATTTGCACCTCCTAAAAAGTCATATCGCACTTCTTTGCTATAAAAACATAAGCGGAAATTGCACATATCAATATCAATAACAACTCCTAACACAACACTCAGAACTCCGTCATTAATTGTGAAATGTTGTTTAGTTTTGCATCGGAACGAAGGAAGCAAATAGTATAACTTCGACCGTAAACCAAAGTTACGGGAAAAGACAAATTTCAGACGCCAAGAATCCTGACAAAACAGAAAACGATGTTTTCATACATCGTTTCATCGACTTGGAAACAACAACGACATCGGACCCAATCCCATTTTTGAAGATTGAAATACGTAAACACGAAGCAAAACAGCAAAAAACAATTCATCGAATTAGAATATATATTAAAAACAAATTAAAATATGGAACACCATACAAAAATAAGAGATAATGAAATTCGAAAAGAAGCCAAAAATGAAAAATCTGATCAGCTGGTTATTACCTGAAGACATATTTCGCAGGTTGTATTGCCTTTCTCGTTGCACCACCTCTGTATGCAATCTCTGTGAGCAAACTGAGAACAAAAAACAGATTTATAAATCGTTTTCGGGATTATTCAGAAAACCAAAACAAGAAGAAGAACAAAACTCGGTTTTGAGGTGTACCTTAACAGTTCCAGAGCATGCACAGGGAGCTTCCATGGTCTTATCGGAGCTTCCGGTTTCTTCTTCATGGCAAATCCTGCAGAGCGAAACTGCCGAGCATGTTTTCAAATCCTCCTCCACGTACAGTATCACGTCTCCCATAGTTTTCAAAAACTCACTCAATTCTCCTCTTTCTGTTTCGGTGTTTCGATGTTTTCAGAAAACTTCTCTTTAATTCAAAAAACTCTGCCTCTGTGTGCGTGTGTGCGCGTCCAGTTCTTTCTCTCAACGTGTGCGTCTGAAAGAATGGACTTTAAATAAAAGAAAGGTGACCCGAACTTCCAAAAATGCCCTTGCACTTATGTTAATCAAAATCAATTGAATATTCACTTTAATTAACTAATAGTATTATTATTACTATTAGTTGTCTTGCCCCACGCGTTTTTTCACAAAACCATCAAGTCCACGACTTGTCCTGTCCTGTGCGGTCAAACACACTTTCAAGTATTTAGAACGTTTAGATGAAGCAATAAATAAAAAATTGAATTAAAGTAAGCGAAATATCAAATATATTTTGGAGTATTGAATACTCTGTAATTTAGAGCCATTAGATCCAAATGTAACGATTGTGTTAGAAAAGTGGGCAATTGTTGAATTTGATCTAATGACTTTAAGCGACGGAATAATTTAATACTATAGAGTAATGTAGTCTCACTCGAAAATCAGAGCTATCATTAAAGTAGTAGCTGATATTTACAAGCATTTAGGTCTATAGTTAATAAAATGCATTTAGCTCGTATTCTTCACTTACTCTTTTTTAAATTTGATATCCCGAAAGGTAGGAAGAATTAAAAGAAAAAGGAAAGCGTGAATAATATTTCATATTCGTAATTTGCATAATTTTTTGGGAGAGAGGGGCAATACTGTCAGGTTAATGTATAATTTGATTGGGAAACAGTTGCCAAATTGTTGTATAGCAATTTTTATTCTTATATATTGAGTTGAATATGAGTGTATTATTGGAGTAGGACACTTTTTTCCTTCCCCTCCGCGTCCAATTCGAATTCCTAGTCATCCTATGACCTATCCCTCCCACGTTTGAATTTTGAGCGTGGGATCGTTGATCAACGGTCGAAACCAACGGAACTAATTTAAACTTGAAGGGTCCCCAGCTCCATGATTAGACGGCCAGGGAAACGTGCTCATCCAACTCCAAAAGCGCATCAGCACGGACCTGTGTGAATGTGATTCGTCGGGGCTGCTTCTTCGTATGCTCCGCATGATATTCCTCTCCTTTTTTTTTGGCATACATGATATTCCTCTCCCCTTTTTTTCTGTCACTTGTGTTTTCAGTGATATTTTTTCCTTATATTATTTTCAGACAAGGTTATATGTAGGCTAATTTAGCTCGACAGCATGTGAACTTCGACTTCAACAAGTGAGTTCTTATATCCTAATCTGCAAACTATGTTTACTCAAAATACATTTCAAAGCTCGAGCGTTCCTCCAACAAAATTTCTGGTAGTGTACACACGGGGTTTTTTATTTTATTTTATTTTATTTCTTTCTCTTTCTTCTCTATTTCTCTAAAAATTAGTATGTAAGCTCTACTGCCCGTGAGGGAGATCAACTTTTTAACCCAAATAATATGGTTGTTGTAGATGATTGATTATTAATTAAGTGTCGATTAACGTGCTTATTTTTTAATGATGACACATTATTTAAAAGTATGATTCTCTCCTTTTTTTTTTTTTTTTTTTTTAATCTAATGACAAAGCAAATAAATGGCATGTAGATATTAGATATTTGGAATGGGAATGGGAAAGGGAAAAGGGATTGGGATTAATTCATGGGACAACTATATACGTGGTATTGAACTGCAACTTTCTGAAGGTTTAAGGCAAGTGGTCGACGCTTTGTGGTGGGGACATTTGGAGCCAACTCAACACAATACCTCTCTCTCTCTCTATTACTTGAAGAAGTCAAGAGTCCAGAAGGTTCGACAAGTTCATCTTTGGCAAAGGCTAATGGCCTCCACCGCCCTCACCCTCCACCCTTATATGAGATTCCAAAAGCGTAAATATGATCAAATTTGGGTCTAAAAATTCATAAAATATCACCCAAGATTCACAAGCCTACGAGGCACACAAGCACACCTCATAACCAAATTCCAATTTCGCTCAATCTAAATTAGTTTTTGTTTATGACAAAATACTCTTATTAACACACATGATAAATTTAACACGTGTTTAAGACCTTACACATAAACGACAAGTTATCCAAGGATAAAAAAAAACACAAGATTGAGGAAAATAGTTTATTACCCTAATTTGAATTGATACATGAAATTTCAAAGGCTATGCTGTACCTAACAACCTTATTCATTGTTGAGTTGAAACATAGGATCACAAGAAACAAATAAATATTTATTTAATTTGTCTGTCTTTCAGTTTTGGTCAAACTGAGGACATAAATGGAGGTGGATTGTTTGCCCTCTTATTTCCATACTCTTTTCATCCCTTCCTGTTTTGTATGGTCACAGTTAAGCCACGTCAACATTTTATATTCCTATTACTTTTTGTTTTTTTATTTTAGTAAAAAAATCAATATAAAATGTTAACGTGGCTTAACCGTGACCACACAAACAGGAGGGGATGAGAAGAGTATGGAAATAGGAAGGCAGACAACCCGCCTCTGACATAAATGGGTCAGGGAAAGCCATTAGTGAAGCCCAATTTTATAGGGAGATATTGGGCTGGGAAAGCCCGGGACATGAGAATACCTACCTTCACTAGAATCAACTCAATCAAGATTGGATGCATTCTAACAGTTTTCCAATACAATTTTCCCTCCGATTTTAATGGAAGATAGTAATATTTGGAGACCACTCGTTAGTGGATGAGGAGATGATGATGGATTGGATGGGATTGGATTGGAGAGGGAGATGTCAAGTTGCGCAAGCAACAGCAAACAGATTTGGACATTCATTCATTCATTTGCCTTGCCTTGCCTTGCCTTATGGATCAGTTTGACAAACATGACGCTTTCCCACTTCACCTTTTCTCTACTCCCGAGTCCCACCTCTGGATGGCTGGTCCCTCTTTTCCTGCTACAAGTTACTAATATTAAATTTGGATTTGATGGATTCCAAACTAAATTATTTCATAAATATCCTATTAAGTAGTAGAAGTTCTATGATTCTCCACAGTATATTCAAAGTTTTTTAACCGTTATGTTTCAATTATTGTATGTTTGATAAAAAAATCTAACAATTAAAAACCTCAGAAAATATAATACTTCAAAGCAATAAAAATAAAGGAAAACTAATGAAAAGGGCTTGAAAACTTTGAGTTTTAATGATAAGGACAAAATAAAGGGTAAAGTGAATAGTACCAGGATTGACTTTTTAGTGTAAAAATGTGGTTTTTCGTTAAAGTGAACAGTACCAGGTGCTTTTCGTTAAAGTTCCCTAAAAATAATCCCCTAAGTAAATTACCCCAACACAACATTGTAGTGAAAAGTGGTTTCTTCTGCAAATCAAAACTAGTCATAAAAAAGTGCATCTTTTGCCCTTATATGTAAGGAACTTTAACGAAAAGTTCTCGATACTGTTTGTTTTAATGAAAAATCACATTTTTACATTAAGAAGTCAATCATGTTACTTTAAGAACAAATGAAAGATATTATTTATTTTTTGGTACGAAGAATAACTAGATATTATAAAGCTTTAGACGTAAAACAAGAGAAACAGAGAGTAAGCCAAAATGCAAATATCTGTTATGTATAGTCTGGCGGGCTACCTGTGAATTATTGGACGAGAACCTTATGATTGACTGTAACATGTCTGGTTTGGTGGGCTGAAATTTCAAACTTGGCCTGTGTAATATTTAATCAGCAGGAACCTCCGCTTTCCTCTGCTCAGCAAAAGAGGTTGAAGGTTTACTAAATTTTCGAGTTGGACGGATGACTAAATATGTCATTTAATACACTGTCACATGATAATGTTAAACGCATAACAATGTGTTATTCATTTAAATTCCTTTACGATGCTAGTAATAAGTACAAATCCATTTCCTGTGGTAGCTCGTTTAAATTGTTAGTCTATAGCCCATAGCTTTAGTTAAATTATTTGGTCATTTGCCAAACCTAGATGAGAAGGACCAGTTGTTTTCAGTGTCTGCATACGGGGGCCGGAGGTTTAATTTATTCCAGAAACTACTAACACTAATAATTTATCTGTATCCAATTAATGTAATGTAATGTAATCCCGCAGCTGAACCAAAAACATCAAAAACCACGGCAAAAGTCCCCCCTATATATTTTCATTCGGGTTTGTGTTATCGATATCTTGAGGCCTCAAAGTTTTCCCAATACCGCATACGTACAACAAAGTTCTTCAGGGAAAAACACAGCAATTTTTATTAAATTATAGCAATGGAGGCCGAAAAAATGAAGAGCAGAGAGCACAAAATTGTGGTGGCAGTAGACGAGAGCGAAGAGAGCATGCATGCTCTCTCCTGGTGTCTGGGAAACCTCTCTTCTCAAAACGCAAACAACACTCTCGTTCTTCTCTATGTCAAACCGCAGCCTGTCCATTCCACTTTCGACGCTGCGGGTAATTGACGTTCCTTTACAAATTACAACTAACTACATACTTTTTGGTTTCTATTTTGGACCTAATTAATCAATTTGGAATACTGAAATCGAAATATTGATTTGGAGTTGATGTGTGTGTACTTGATTTTGCAGCATATATGTTTTCGAGCGATGTGGTTGGAAGCATAGAAAAATACGGGACTGAGATGGTAAATTCAGTGATGCAAAGAGCCGAAGCTGTTTACAGAAATTTCCAGACCAATGTAATTACTGATTACTGCTATATGTGTTGTGTTCTGCAATTGTGTGTTTCAATTAATTAGTTAATCATAAGTTGGTTAATTAACTAATTTATGTGCTACATGCAGGCCCATATTGTGAGAGTAGTAGGGAAAGGAGATCCAAAGAATGTGATATGTAATACGGTTGAGAAATTCAAAGCTGACACTTTGGTCATGGGAAGCCATGGTTATGGTTTCTTTAAGAGGTATATATTATAAATTCATTCACATGAACTAATTATCTTAACTTGTTTTATTTTTAATGGTTTGTGATGGATCTAATGAGTTACATCTGACATCTTGTTGTAATTTTGATATTTTGTTGCAGGACTATTCTTGGAAGTGTGAGTGATTATTGTGCGAAACATGTAGAATGTCCGGTGGTGATCGTGAAGAAATCCTGATCACTGAAAATGGTCCATAATCATGATCAGATTGTAAATTAACAAAAAGCATTGGATTGGGCGTGGGGTTGGGATCAAGGGAAGGGAAGAGGTATCAGATTTCACAGATGTATGCATGTGTCAACACTCAACAGATGAATCATTGAAAAAAATGGAGACAAGGAAAATAAATTATATATAAGAAAAGAATTCTGTAACTTGTACCTGCATGTCCTAAATATGTATGATCATGATTTGTGTTTAATTATGTCCTCTACCTCCATGTGCCTTGAGGTTTAGTAAGAAAAAAGATCAAACTGCTGAACAAGAATTTGATGCAAATTCTAAAGAAGCCAACTTCAATTTAAAAGGCTGGCTAATTAAGAAGCTCTGAGAATAATAAAATTAATGTGCAAACACCAGCAGGATCGATCAATTAATCAATAGTTCCAGCTTCTAATGCTAATTAATAAAAATATTGCGACACCAAGATCCACAATTCCACCGGCCGGAAAGAAGCATGCACCTCAACTTCAGTTCTAAGTTTAAAACTGTAAACTAATACCAGCTGAACTTGTGAAACCAAGCAGATAGAAGATGATTATAAATTGAAAGTATGCTTGCTCCATAAGATACCACATCAAGACTACCTTCAGATGAGATGTCTTTGAAAGAGTTGAGAAAATTTTCCTAATTATTACATCATTCACTCGTATATAATAGGGTATACAACACATGATCTCCAGAAAAGAATACAAGAGCCAGATGTTTTGAAAAAGTGTATGATATTCTTTAGCAATGAGGAAGAATATCTATATACACACATACAATATCTTGCTCCCCGAACCCTAAACCCTAAACATTGAAAACCCATTAGTTTTAAGCAAGGATTGGAAGATTCTAACCTATTTTCAAAAGGGAAAGCGTAACTTATTTTGTGTAGTAATGTGCATTCAAACCCAACTTTAAACCTTAAGCTCTAAACCCTGATACGATGGTTTGCAAACAAATTTTGATCATTATTGCTGATACCATAAAACATTGAAAATCCAAGGTCGGAGTTTGTTAAAAAAAGGTCCAACATCCTCAACAACCTTGTATTAAGTTTGTATCATTTCAAATTTAAGTATTTTGATCTTGTATATCAGATTATATTCCGTTACGACTCTATGTATAGCCAATATACTTGTATCTATGTATACGACAATTCAAGGAATGAAAATCATCACTTCCACAATTATTTCAGCTTTTGTATCTGCGTTTCCTTTGTTGTTTTACCTGCAGCTGCGTTTCTACATGGTATCATCTCTCTCATTGGCTTAACACCCATTTCTCGATTCTGTCTCACACTCTCCGCGATGTCACCATCCTCTTCTTCTTCTCCATTCCCAGGACCTAAAATGTGGCTCAGTTTCTGAAGCTTACTAAGCCAACTACCTCACGAGAGATTTTTCAGTGTGACCAATACATGAGGTGGTACACCACGTGTCACTATACAAACGATGAAATATATATGTTAAAAAGTTAATAACTTAAAAAGTAAAATTTTCCACCATTTACATAAAAACACGTGGTATATATTAGGAAAAATATCTTGTATTTCATCATCAGAATAATTTTACACACTTGAGTATTTATACAAGGCACAAGACTTAGTGAGTAAGCTAACTTATCATAACAGCTGTCAAAACTAACTACTATACTATCCTCAAGTTACACCTCTAGAGGATACAATTACATTTTTACCCTTAATATCCCCCCCTAAACGAAACTGAGGGATCCGAGGTGCTAGTTTAGAACAAAGAAACAAAAATATGGGTTTTGACAATGCCTTAGTACAAATATCAGCAAATTTTGAGTACAAACAAAGTCAACAGTGACATGTTTAGCTAAAACTTTCTCCCGAATGTAATGATAATCAATTTCAACATGCTTGGTCCTAGCATGAAAATTTGGATTTTTGGCAAGTGAAATGGCTGAAACATTGTCACACCAAAGCTGAGGAGGAGAAGGTAGTTTGTATCCTATATCAACAAGAAGTTTACAAATCCAGGTGATCTCAGCAGCTGTATTGGCAAGAGAACGATACTCTGCTTCAATAGAAGAATGAGCCATAGTTGGTTGCTTTTTAGCACTCCAACTAAGGATAGAACTGCCCAAAAAAATACAAAATCCGCCAGTAGATCTTTTATCAATGGAACAACCTGCCCAATCAGCATCTGAAAAGGCTTGAAGACAGAGAGGATATGAAGATTTAGAAAACCACAGACCAAGTTCAATGGAGCTTTTTAAGTACCGAAGATGTCGCTTGACAGCTTGAAGATGAGAAAGTCGAGGAGAATGCATGAATTGGCAAACTAAATTAACTGCAAAACTGATATCAGGTCGGGTCCATATAAGATACTGAAGAGCACCAACCAAGGACCTGTATTCAGTGGCATTTTCAAGTAAAGGAGAAGTATGGTCAAGTTTAGCAGTACTTAAAGGTGTATTGTAGGGTTTTGCTCCATCCATGTTTGCTTTTTGTAAAAGATCCAAGATGTACTTGGTTTGATTAATGAAAATGCCAGAGGATGACCTCTTTACTTCAATCCCAAGAAAATAATGAAGTGGTCCGAGATCTTTAATGAGAAACATGCTGCGAAGTTGAGAAATAACTTGCTGACATTCACTAGACGATGGTCCAATAACCAGTATATCATCTACATACACCAATATAAATACAAGATGTGGAGATCGTTTGACAAAAAGAGAGTGATCATTCTGAGATCCAATGAACCCAAGAGAGTGAAGAGCACCTCGTAACTTGTCATACCAAGCCCGTGGTGCTTGTTTTAATCCATATAAGGATTTATAAAGCTTGCAAACATGATGTGGATGACTAAAGACCTCAAAACTAGGAGGTTGCTGCATGAATACTGACTCTTGAAGTGTGCCATGTAAAAAGGCATTGCTCACATCCAGTTGATTCAAGAACTAGTTGAATTGAGAAGCAAGAGTAAGAAGTAATCTGATAGTAACAGGTTTAGCTACTAGACTAAACGTTTCAGAATAATCCAGTCCCTCTTGTTGGTGAAACCCTTTTGCTACCAACCTAGCTTTATACCTTTCAATAGATCAATCTGATTTCCTCTTGATTCTGAAAACCCATTTGCAGCCTACCAAGTTCTGAGATGGAGATGAAGGAACCAAAGACCATGTGCCTGTGCTACACAAGGCATTGTACTCTTTTTGCATTGCTTGGTGCCAATGAGGATACTTGAAACTTGCAAATAGGTAGTAGGTGTAAAATCTTGAGAAAGATGAGAATGAAGTGGATGTTTAGTGGCAGCCTATGCTTTTGGTTTTAAAATCCCAGATTTGGACCGTGTTTGCATTGGATGAATATTAGAAGGTAAGGGAATAGGAAGAGAAAAGTCAGAATCACTAGGTGGGAGGTAAGAGGATGCAGGGATAGAAGTTGATGTAAAAGGCAATGCAGATGGAGAAACTGCAAAAATATTTAGAGAGATTGAAGTGGAACTTGAAGGTTGAGAGGGTGAGGTAGTAATAGAAGTAAAGGTGAGTTCAGATGGTATAGGTAGGGAAGATTGTATGAGTGGTTGAGGTAGTGGGGAAGAAGTATTTGAGGATAGGAAAAGTGACTGATGAAATGGAAAATTGGATTCATCAAACAATACATGCCTCGAAATATACATCATCTTTGTGACTGGATCAAGGCACTTATAACCCCTGTGATGCAAGATGTACCCCAAGAACACACATAACTTGCTTTTTGGTTCTAGTTTGGATGAAGTATAAGGTTATAGCCATGGAAAACAACTGCAACCGAACACTACGAGAGTACTATAATCTGGAGATTTCTTGAATAATGATTCCCAAGGTGAAGAATTTGTAGCAGTAGGAAGCCTGTTTATCAAATAAATTGCAGTAGCAAGGGCCTCAACCTAATAGATATAAGGAACCTTGGATGCAGCTAACAGAGTCCTAGCAGTTTCAACTAAGTGCCTGTGCTTTCTCTCAGCACATCCATTCTGCTCGAGATTGTGGGGACAACTTAATTGATGGTCAATCCCATGTTCAACAAAAAATTTAGAGAAAGAAGAACTTAAATATTCTCCACCAGAGTCAGACCGCAGAGCAATGATTTTAGTACCCAGAGAGTTCTCAACCAAAGATTTAAATTGCACTAAGATTTTAAAGACATCAGATTTATACTTCAAAGGAAAAAACCAGCTGTATTTTGTGTAATCATCCACAAAAATGACATAGTACCGATATCTATGACTAGAAGTAATAGATGCTGGCCTCCATACATCTGTGTAAATGAGTTTAAAAGGCTTTCTGGTATTACAAGAAGTTGAAACAAAGGGAAGCCTTGAACACTTGCCTAATACACAATCTGAGCAAAATGACTTATATGTACTATGTAAAACAGAAATACAAGACTTTGCAGACAACTTATTAAGAACTTTAGTAAATGGATGACCCAATATTTGGTGCCAAATGGTGCTGCAAACCTTAGTAGCTGTTGCAAAAGCTTTAATACCAGCAGGTGAAGGAGATCGAGAAGCATGAAAGGGATAGAAACCATCTTGAACAGGTCCTTTAAAAAGCATCCTCCCCGTGGAAAGATCTTTCACAGTGAAGTGAAAAGGATAAAGATGCATAGAACACCAATTGTCAAGCAAAAATTGATTTGCAGACAAAAGATTTTGTTTCAAATTAGGAACATGCAACACATTGTTCAGTTTAAAATTACAAGTGGATGTAGGCAAAATCGAAGAGCCAGAATGAAGAATGGGCAAACCTTTGCCATCACCAATAAAGACTTGGTCTGGACCAGTGTAAGTTTCTGGACTTTGAAGATGAGCATATGAGTTGGTCATATGGGAACTAGCACCAGAGTCAACAAGCCATGATGGTGTAGAGGATGATGTATTAGCAACCATAGCCGACTGCAAGGATTTACCATTGTAACTTGAATTCATCCTGTGAGGACATTCATATGCTTCATAATTAAACTGGCGACAGATTTGACAGATGATCTTCTTGCCAAACGTGTTGTAATTTCCAGAACTGTTGGAATTGTTACAACCTCCACGATTGTAATTTGGCCTTGAATTATTGTACCGAAAATTACCACGATTGACACGATTTCCATGATTATAATTTCGAGAATTGGAGGAGCCACGACCCTAATTGTTATGGCTGAATGTAGGGTGAGCAGATAAGGCTTGAGATGATGAGAGAGGCGGGGTTGGAAGAATACCAGCTGAAGAATGATATGCCTGAAAAGGTGTGGCAGTGGTGGTTTTCTTGCGATTTACAAGTTGAATTTCATTGTTAAGAAGTAGACCATGTAATTCATCACATGTAGTAGTACCAAGACGAAATTGAATATCATCCACAAAATAATCAAATTTAGAAAGCAAGCCATGAAGAGTAACAGAGATGAGTTTAGAATCCTCAACCGGAGCTTCGACACTGGCAAAAGCATCAGCAATTTCCTCAATTTGCTGGAGATATTGAGTAACAGATAATTCACCTTTGGTCAGATTGCAAAGCCGTGAACGAAGCTCATGAATATGAGATTGAGAAGCTGCTGCAAGACGTGATTCCAATTTCGCCCAAAGTTCACGAGCATACGTAACATCAACATTGTATGGAATTAGGGATTCAGAAAGTGTAGAATTGATCAAGATAAGAATATTTTGGTCATTCTCAAACCACGTTACATAGTCCGGATTCAAGATTGCAGTACGATTACCAGAGGAATCAAGAAGAAAATGAGGCGGTGCTTGCAGAGATCCATCATTCATACCAGTAAGATTGTACCTGCGGAAGATCGGAACAAAAATGGCACTCCAAGTGAGATAATTGGTGGTAGTAAGCTTGATCGGTATCATGGAGCCAATGTTTTGGATGGTGATAAAAGTAACTGTCGAAGCATTTTGGGAATTTGAGGAGTTAGGGTTGGGAATCACATGAGGAGATGGATGAATATGTGAACCAGAGTTGGATAACAGCGGTGAATCGGAAGTCACCATAGCCAAAACTTGAAGAATTAGGGTTTGCAATTAGTGTGGAAGATCGAAGAGAAGACGATCAAAGCAGAGAAGAAGCGGGAAATTGGATCGAAGGTCGTGAGACAGAGAAGGCAGGTGATACCATATTAGGAAAAATATCTTGTATTTCATAATCAGAATAATTTTACACACTTGAGTATTTATACAAGGCACAAGACTTAGTGAGTAAACTAACTTATCATAACAACTGTCAAAACTAACTACTATACTATCCTCAAGTTACACCTCTAGAGGATATAGTTACATTTTTACCCTTAATAGTATATCACATGTGTTCCCGTCACAATTAAAATTTTCTCCTACCTCACCAGGCTTCGTTAGATTAACCCACTTCTTATTGGATGTTGAGGACTCTTGTTTAACGGAATTGGAAGAGTGTATTGTGTCCGACTCCTCGTTATCATCAGGGACACATATAGCGGATAATAAGTAAAAGATAACAATCCATCCTTACACCAACAAGGTGTTTTTGTAGGTTCAAAACACAAAACCAAACCCTAATAGGTTTTAACATCCAAATAGGAAAGAAAATAAAGTATTAATGAAGTTTCAAAACTTAAAAAGCTGTTTTGGGATAGTAAGCAAAGGTTTTTGGCTAAAATTGCCCTTATGTCACGAGCAAGGTTGGTGAGTCTTGATCTTTTCGTCATTCTCTTCGAAACGACATATTATAAGTCCTATTTCGACATCGACGATCATACATGTATTGCACCATCCTTGCTGCCAATTTTGCTTTTTTCAAGCTGCTCTTCAATACATTTGTTCTCCATCAACATCTTTCCATTTTTCTAACAAATTTTGATTTGGTACAATACAACTTACTACATCCACAAGCAAAAGATTTACTGTAGGACCAATTTGCTTTAGGTTATGTTGTGAAACCTAGCCAACTCAAGTGAACTTCAAACTTTTGAAAAACATAAAAATATAAATACGACTGTACGAGGATATTAGAATTCATGATTAATTTAAAATAATTTTTAACCGTATATAATAAACGATCAGAACGTGAAAATTTTCACAAAACAGATTCGAAAGGAAGCCAAATCCGATTCACCAAGCAAAACTAATGGAACGTGTGAAACAGATTTACACGAAACGCCGCCAATCTTACATATAATATATTTTAATTAATTAATTAATTTGAGACTTACCGGTTACCACCAAAAACTTGTAGAGCGAGCTGAGAATGAATTAGAATTAGAGATCGCAGAGTCAATGAACTCTCATCGGAGGCCTTGATCCGATAAGGATTCGATCGTCGTAGATCCGAGCTCGACCCGACCCATTCCGTTCCGATCCGGTGTCAGCATCAGCATCAGGAGCAGCAGCATGTTTCTGTTCGACTGGTTCTACGGTGTGCTCGCGTCCCTCGGTCTCTGGCAAAAAGAGGCCAAGATCTTGTTCCTCGGCCTCGATAACGCCGGCAAGACCACCTTGCTCCACATGTTGAAAGACGAGGTCGGTTCCTTCCTCCGCCCCCCCCCCCCCCCCCCCCCCTCTCTCTTTCTTACTCTATCAGCTAATCATTTTTAAATTTTATGCTTTAATTTCCTTATCGATTGGCTCCTACTTCGGATTCGGGTAATCAGAAACGCTCCGTTTACTTCAATTTCAATCTTTTGAATTCATAGATTAGATTAAATTTACTTTTCCTAAGTTGAAGACTGAGGATTGAGGAAAAGAATTGGAATTTTAGGAGTTAGATTTAGAAGATCTACAGTTTCCTGCCCAAAAAATCTGTAAAGGGGTTAAATTATTAAGTGCTGTAACTTTGCAAATCCAAATCAGTCGACTAGGGTAGCATGACTAACAAGATTCAAGTTTATGCCCAAAACATGAGCTAGAAAGTCAAAGTTGAAGCAGTTACAGTAATAACTAATCCATGGGTTTTTTTTTTTTCTTTTCGTGTACACAGCGTTGTGATTGCTTTGAATATTAAGTTGCTGCAAATGGATTGTTGTCTTGCGAGGTAATAATTTGAGTTTTGTTGCGCTCTTTTTCAGAGGCTGGTGCAGCATCAGCCCACGCAGTATCCAACATCGGAGGAGTTGAGCATTGGGAAAATCAAGTTCAAGGCCTTTGATTTGGGAGGCCATCAGATTGCTCGCAGAGTTTGGAGGGATTACTATGCAAAGGTTAGATATACATAAAACTTGATTAACGGCCACACTTGTGCCCTTTTCTCATACCTCTGCAGAGTCCTCTTCCAATCTCTTGCGTGAACGTAAACCTGCTTGCGAGAGGTCTTTTTTCTGATCATCAATGCGGTGATAAGGCTTAATTTTTGCCATAGTTCAGAAATTCATGGTTTAATGTATGATTTCTGGTCTTCTTTTTCTTGATCGTTGAGAAAGTCTTTGTTTTTTTCTTTTCACTTGAATTTTCTTTTTACTCCCTGTATTGGTGCTGCAACTTCTTGGAAGCAACTTGTTCTTGTCGTCCTGGTTGAGTGTTGGTTTATTGTCTCTGCTTAATACAACCAAATTTTGTATTTATGTAAATTTGATTCAAGTGAGTTGTGCCTGAAACTATAGAACCTTGTTCCTCTGGCCTTTTGTGGATGCTTAAGTTTGAATTTATATATTTTATTTTATTATCGTCCAATACATGGTGTGTTTGAACTTTCATCAGCAAGGAATGTCTCCAACATGAGCTAACATATCTACACGGTTTGCTTTACAGGTAGATGCTGTGGTGTACCTGGTGGATGCCTATGACAAGGAGCGGTTTGCAGAATCAAAAAAGGAACTAGATGCGCTCCTTTCGGATGAAGCCCTAGCCACTGTCCCATTTCTAATTCTAGGGAACAAGATTGACCTACCATATGCTGCCTCAGAGGATGAGTTGCGGTATCACCTTGGGCTGACCAACTTCACCACTGGCAAGGGGAAGGTAAACCTAACAGACTCAAATGTCCGTCCATTAGAAGTATTTATGTGCAGCATTGTACGGAAAATGGGGTACGGTGATGGTTTCAAATGGCTCTCTCAATACATCAAGTAGGAGGATGGTCGACAAGGTGTACTACTCGTCGCACCTTACCTTGAAAACTTATTCAGTACTTGTTTTATTTAGGCTCTTGGTGGGCTTTTAAATTGGATCTTTGTCTTTGGATTCGTGTGGAAGGAAATATGAATGTCAATACTTTGTAAAAAATTTATGAGTAAATTACATAGTAATCCCTCACGTTTGAGGTCTATTACAACCCCATACAACATCTTTAAAACATTTTACTTTCATACCTTACGTATTATTTTACATCCGTTACATTTTTCATCCATTGATCTATTAAGCGCTGACGTAGATGCCACATTTGTGCCGCGTATCTACCAAATGTGTGACACGTGGCAATTTTTTTTTTTAATTTAAAAAAAAACCTGAATTTTCTAAATTAAAAAAAAAAAAAAAAAAAAAAACCAAAACCCATCCCATCTCCCAGTAAACCCCCCTTCCCCCACCACCACAAACCAGACCCAGATCCCTTAAAAAAAATAAAAAAACAAAACAAAACCCATCCCATCTCCCTGTAACCCTCCCCCCCCCCCCCCCCCCAACCCATCCCATATCCCTGTAACCCTCCCCCTCAGGACCCAGCTCACCCACAACCCGACCCCCACCCCCTTTATCCCTTCTCTTATCTGCAACCCCACTCACCCTTTTTTATTCTCTGCAACTCGCTCGCACTCACCTTTCTCTCCCATCCGAACCCTGCTCGTTGGCGAGTCGGTCGGCTCCGACAACGAGGTATGTATTTAATTTTGTCCTTCAAATTTTGAATTTTTTCGATGCTTGGTTGGTGGTGGAGTTAGGTTTGCTAAGGGTGGGTGGGGTTGCAGATGAGAGAATGGAGAAAGGGGGTGGGGGTGAAGAGGAGAAAGGGATCAGGGAAGGTGGGGGTTTGCTGGGTTTTTTGATGGGAGGAGAGGTGAAGAGAGTGGAGGAGAGGGAGGTGGGTTGGGGGGCGGGTAAGGTTTCTGGGTTTGTTTGCGGGGGTCGGGGGTTGCGGGAGGTGGTTTTCAGTTAATTTTTTTTATTTTTTTAAAGAAGATTCATGTGGTTTTTTTTTAGGAAAACTAATGAAAAGAGCTTGAAAACTTTGAGTTTTAACGATAAGGACAAAATAAAGGGTAAAATAAATAGTACCAGGATTGACTTTTTAGTGTAAAAATGTGGTTTTTCGTTAAAGTGAACAATACCATGGACTTTTCGTTAAAACTCCCTTTTTTTTAATTAAAAATCATTTTTTTTGCCACGTGGTGTGCCACGTTGGCAGTCACGTCAGCATTTAACGGATCAATGGATGAAAAATGTAACTGATGTATTATATTGAAATAAAATAGTACGTGAGGTATAAAAGTGAAATGTTTTAAATATGTTGTATGAGGTTGTAATAGACCTCAAAACTGAGGGGTTACTATGTAATTTACCCAAATTTTATTTATGACCTCAATCCTTGTCTAGTTTGTTTTTGTATTGAGCAAGAAAGTAGGATAGATATTGTGCTTGTCTTTATTTTGTCTTGTAAAAACTCAATAATATGAATTAGCACATAATTATGGTGAAAAATACTAGATTTTTAAGTAAATTAATCATAAGTAAAATGGGCCTCTGCATAATTATTGCTCGTATCATTATTAAGGCCCAAAGTCATTTTATTAATTTTCCACGGTAAAAAAAAAAGAAAAAGAAAAATCCACATAATAGAAATAAAGAATACTAGCAAAGTTCAAAATTAAGTGATTCCTCCAAGGCTGAAAATCTCCTAATGTCCACATGGATTTTTAAAGGCAAATGATAATTGCACACCAATTTTCTATTTGTTTATATGCACGAAAATGATTTATGCATGAGTCGCAAATAAATTAATTGTACAGAAGTTAGTTAACAGGTTAACATAGTTATGCAGGATGGATGAATGATGAATCCCAGTGACTTGATCGTCAAAGATTCCTCTACCTGTAGGTTCATGTCTGTGACTAATCCATGAAAATCAAGGTGGTCAAGTGTAACTGTGTAACCCACTCCAAAGTTCCAAACCCAACGACCCCATCCAAGATTCCAAATTGTATTCGTTAATTAATCGTTTGTACATATAAATATATACCAAGTCAACTATATATCCGTCACCAAGATGGAGCTGGTTAACCAACATATGAAACATATCCTAGCTATAAGCTAAACTAAGCTAAGCTAAGAAGAATCCCACTGTATAAAATGTGAGTAAACCCCCGAGTCTGTTCAGCTCATTGTCAAATCCTAGTTTGCTTTTGAGCTTTTAATACTTACTTCATCATCATGGGCAATTCCATCTCCCACAGGAAATCCCATGCCACCGGAAAAGTCATATTATCCGACCGCTCTGTGCATGAGTTCAATAAGCCCCTCACCGTTGCCGAGCTCATGCTAGAGAACCCGCAGCAAGTTGTTGTGGAATTCGGCTCTGCGGTCTCCCAAAAAAGGGCAACCCCTTTGCCTGCAGACCTGAAGCTCGACATGAAAAAGGTTTACTTGATGCTGCCAATGAAGCGAGGGAAACCATTATCGTTGTCATCCGAAGAAATCCGCGGTGTTCTTTTAAGTGCAAATTTGGTTTTACGATCGCGGTCGCTAACGTTTTTACCTTTGTTTGCTAGAATATGCCCGGCAGGTGACCCCGGGCAAGCCCTTGTGTTGCCAAACAAGGACAAGGAATCTAGTATGGAGAGGACGTCGTCCAAGGTCGTGAGCAGGTATGTGCCGGAGTTTGATTTGCCGGAAGATTTGGACTCGAGACCAGACTATTTGAGTAGGCAGCTTTCGGGCAAGAGTACTTGGAAACCGAACTTGGATCCCATTAAGGAGAAGAAGGCTGACAAGAAATCTCATTGGTTATTTTCAACTTTGAAGTAAACTAATTAAGAAGAATGTTGTTAATTATGATTGACGTAGCGTGAGATTAATTGTATGTGAACTATGTATTAGAGCTTAAAGGTAAGAGATATATTGTCATCCAGATGGCAAAAGGGTGTAAATTTACCTGTTCATCAGCCAGTGCTGTTGTTTTCAGTTTCATTTGGATCTTGAATGAATCAGATGTGTTGTGATAATCAAAGGGGTCTTACTCCTCAATCTTCATACAAGTATTGCGAGAATATTTATATTCAATCTTTCCCTTACAATACAACAAATCATTTTCAATATTTTCATTAAATTGAATTAGCGACGAGATTTAAGGAATTAATCTAGAGAGAGATGATGATCCTTGTAGGGAATATGAATCAAGAATAATCTAAGATATCTAGCTAGCTGAAAGTGGAAGGAACAAGACGAAGATCATAAACCCAGAATCTATGAATATTATGTTGTCTAGGATAGCACCAAGCCTTATGGAACCAACTCAAGCTAACCCATATGTAATATGTCAAATTGAATGCATGAACAAAATATTAAAGACACCAAGATTTTAACGAGGTTTCTCAACAGTCAGTGTAACTGGAGTACGTCATCGGAGCAGTAGGAGCTCACCCAATAATCCACTATCAATTAAATGGGAGTTTACAAAGTGTTGGCAAGCTCACAACCCAAAACCCCAATACAACCAATAACTCTCACACACCAAAGAAACAAATAGAGAGAAATATAATGAATAATTTCCTTTCTATACAACCCTCAAAGCTATTACAACAACAACTACCTTGGTGGGTGATTACTAACCAAAGTGGGGAGCACTTTCTTCTTCTTTTCTGCTCTCAGGTTTCTGCTCTTTGCAGCTGCCTTTGCTCTTTCAAAGATGGGCTACTAAAATAGAAATGGTGTACACTCCCTCTCTCACACTCGGCTGCACACATTCGTCCAATAAAAAATCCAAAGTAAAGGAATAATCATTCATCTACAAACATCATCAAGACCTTCCTTTTTTCTTTTCAACAAACATAATCATTTGTCTCCTCATAATGATGTTCCCATATCATTATGTCCTTCATTTTTTATTATATAAACCGAAAGGTTTTTGGTCACTTGGCCACTAATTCAACAATCTCCACCTTAGCCAAGTTCCGAAAATGCCATGATAAGCCAACCAACACAATCAACACAAAAATTACTCATAAACACTAGCAAGAGAACAACTCATGTCGAGCCAAATGCTCCAAAACTCCTACTGCTCAACGCCTTCTTCATATAGGCAAAATGTGAGCCAAGTTTAAGTAATGAACAAACTTGGCTACACCAACAACCTTAGTCAACATATCAGCGGGGTGTTGTCTTTAGTTGGAATCTTCTGAAGAATGATCTCTACTTCACCAACGACTTCACGCACAAAGTGATAATGCACATTTATGGGCTTGGTCCTCGCATGATGAACCTAATACTTGGCCAAATAAATGACACTCTAACTATCACAATGTACCTCCACCTGTTTCTGATCAACCCCTAAATCTCTAATCAGCCCATGTATCAAAATGACATCCTTTATAGCTTCGACAACATCCATATATTCAGCCTCTGTAGTGGACAAGGCAATTGAAAACTGCAAAATGGACCTCCAACAAACTGGCCCTTTAGCCATAGTAAACACATAGCCTGTAGTAGACTTCCTTCCATCCAGATCACCTGCATAATCTGAATCAACATAACCAATTGCAAAATGACCAATACCAGAGTTATCTCCCTCAAAGCATAAACCAACATCTCGAGTACCATGGAGATACCTCAATATCCACTTAACTCCTTACCAATGCTCTTTATTTGGATTATGCATATATCGACTTACCATGCCAACTGCATAAGCAATATCCGGTCTAGAGCATACCATTGCATACATCAAACTACCAACCAAATTTGCATATGGTATATTTTTCATTTGCAGCTTCTCTATATCAATTTTAGGACATTGTAGATAACTTAATTTAAAATGAGGAGCCAAAGGGGTACTAACCGGTTTGGTTGAATCATGGACTCCAAACTTCCAAATCAGCTTCTCAAGGTATTGTCTTTGATTCAAACTGACAAAACCCTTCGCTCTATCTCTAGTGATCTCCATGCCAAGGATCTTCTTCGCTTCACTAAGATCCTTCATCTCAAACTCATTCTTCATTTGATTCTTCAATTTCTCAATCTTTTCAACATTCTTTGAGGCAATCAACATATCATCAACATATATCAACAAATAAATGAAAGACCCATCTTGCAACTTCTTGAAGTACACACAATGATCATATTGACTTCTAGAATAATTTTGGCCTCTCATAAATTTATCAAACCTTAAATACCATTGCCTTGGAGATTGCTTCAAGCCATAAAGTAATTTCTTCAATTTGCAAAACAAATTCTCCTTCCCTTTCACTGTATACCCATCCGATTGACACATATAGATCTCTTCATTCAAATCACCATGTAGGAAAATCATCTTCACATCAAGTTGCACAAGCTCAAGATCATACCGTGCAACAAGAGCTAACATAATGCGAATTGAGGAGTGCTTCACAACCGGAGAAAAGATTTCATTGTAGTCAATGCCCTCATTTTATGCATACCTTTTAGCAACTAATCTTGCTTTGAATCTCACATTGCTTTTCTCATCAGCATCCTCCTTCTTGGCATACACCCATTTGCAACCGATAGCTTTCTTGCCCTTAGGCAATTTAGCTAACTCCCAAGTCTTGTTCTTCAAGAGAGAATTCATCTCATCACTCATGACATTGCACCATATTTCCTTTTCCTCACTCTCAATGGCTTCCTCGAAATTGGATGGAATATCATCAGTGATAATTGGAAGAGCAAAAGCAACATAGTCACTATACCGAGCTGGCTTGGTAATTTGTCTCTTTCCTCTGTTCTTGACAATAGACTCTTGATGTGAAACTTGCTCTTCAACTTGAATAGAATATTCAAGTTCAACTTCTTCAACATCCTCATGGTTTCCAACTTCTTCACTTGTAATGGCTTCGACATCAGCGGAAATATGATTTGAAGTACTAGAGGCAACTTTCTCAAGCTCCACCTGTTGGACATTTTTCACATTCTTCTCAAAGTCTTTGTACATACTTTCTTCATCAAATGTCACATCTATGCTGATTACAAGTTTCTTCATCTCTGGGCACCACAACCTGTAACCTTTGACACCACTACTAAAACCAAGAAATAAAGCCTTTTTGGCTCTAGGATCAAGTTTATTTTCAATTACATGAAAATAAGCAGGCGAACCAAAAATATGAATATAATCATAATCAGTAGAAGGTTTCCAAGTTCATACCTCCGTTGGTGTCTTACCCTGAATAACAGCTGAGGGTAACTGGTTGATAATGTGACATGCATAAATGACTGCCTCTGCCCAAAACGACTTGCTCAAACCCGACTGAGACAACATGCATCTAACCTTCTCAAGCAAAGTTCGATTCAATCTTTCTGCAACTCCATTTTGTTGTGGAGTTCCCTGGACACTAAAATGTCTCACAATCCTTTCCTCTTTGCAAACTTTAAAGAAAGGGTTGGATGTGTATTCACCACCATTATCCGATCTCAAAATCTTAATCTTTCTCCCAGTCTGGTTCTCAACCATTTTCTTCCAACTCAAGAAAATGCTCAACACCTCACTCTTGTGCTTCATAGTGTAAACCCAAGACCTTCTAGAATAATCATCTACAAAGGTCATGAACCAATGTCTACCACTCAAAGAGGGAGTCTTTGTAGGACCCCAAACATCCGAATGCACATAATCTTCGTCTGATGTACTGCAGTACCAAACTTCACCCTAGTTTGCTTTCCTAAGACACAATGCTCGCAGAAATCAAGTTTACAAGTCGTGACACCTTTTAGAAGACCTTTTTCACAAGCCTTTGTAGAGCTTTCTCACTGGCATTGCCTAATCTCATATGCCACAGTCTAGTAGTATCTGAATCGGATGTACCCATATTTTCTAAGACTATAGACGCTTCATCTGTCATAGTGCTTCCTTGTAATAGATACAAATGACCACATCGAAGAGTTTTCATCACAACAAGTGCACCATAAGTAACTTTCAATGTCTGCCTATCTGAATGAAACCTGAAGCCCTTGGATTCTAAGGTGCCCAAAGAAATAAGATTTTTCTTCAAATTCGGTACATATCGAACACCTGTCAACTTTTTAACCATGCCATCATGCAACTTCAAACGAACTGTACCAATCCCTTTTGTTGTACAAAGATTGTCATCTCCCATGAACACAACACCACCATCAAACTCTTTCAAGCTTGAAAACAAATCCTTGTGAGGAGTCATATAATGAGTACAACCCGTGTCCAACACCCACTTAGTAGCACAATTAAATGATGAGGAAGTGGTTAAAGCAAAATAAAAAAAATTCTGTTTCAACCTCAGCAACATTGGTTTTAGAACTTTCTTTTTCTTTGGTCTTCAACCTAGGACAATCTTTCTTCCAGTGGCCCTTATTATGACAAAAGGCACATTCATCCATTTCCAAGGTTTTTCTACCTTTAGAGTTTCCTCTAGGTCGATAGTGTGATTTTTTCATACTAGAAGAGGATTTCCTCTCCGATGATCTACCTTTAACAAATAAAGCTTCAAAGATACTATCACGATTTTTATCTCTATGCCTCATTTCATAATTCATCGAGGCATTTGACACATCTTCAAATTTCACAGTTTCTTTACCATGCATAATAGTGGTAACAAAATGCTCATAAGAGTCCGGAAAGGAATTCAACAATATTAAGGCATTATCTTCATCCTTAAATCTGGGCCTTATCTTCATCCTTAAACAAAAAAAAGAAAACAAGAAAAACCCAGATCATAGAAAAGAGAAGCAAGAAAGCCAACCAAATCTGGGCCTTGATGACTTTGTCGTCGACATCCAAGCTGTGGGTGGCGAACTCGACACCGATGGTGGACTTAGACTCGAGGCTGAACTCGTTCTTGGTGAACCTCGATAGCAAGTTAGACTTGCCGACGCCGGAGTCGCCAATCAGCACCACCTTGAAAAGGTAGCCCAGTTCCTAACCTGCGTACCTCATCCTCAGGTGATGTGCGTACTGCGCCACCCCCAGTTGTTAGATCTCATATTTTGCTTCCCTCTGCAGCAGTTAGGTCGCCTGGTTTTCTGCCTCTGAACCTTCCTCTACATCCTTCCACCCCACTCCTACTACTACTACGCTTCCTCCAACTTGACCCGACTTCTCCGTCTCTGACGACGCCAGCGTGATCCAACAAATGTGATGGTTGACTTCTCCGTCTTCACGACGGAGGTAGAAGAAGAGAGAAAAAGTGGGAGGTGTGATGAGCTCTTCGAAGAGCAAGGGTGACGAAAGACCACGGTTCTTCGATTAAAAAACAAAGAGCAAGTGCTGGGCAAACGTGGATATGGTGCCGGGTCGACACCCTGAGCGGTGGCGGTGAGACGCCGCTAGCGACGTCGTCTGTGAGCGCTTCTGCAACTGATAGGGCTGCCTCTGCTTCGAGTACGATCACATCGTTCCCTTCTCCAAAGGTGGTGAATCCACATAAGAAAATTGTCAGATTCTTCAAACAAGGGTATAAAAAAATTGTTCCAAAACCCTTCTTCTGCAGTGTTGAATGTTCCAAGCCAAACCCGAACCCCTTTCCTTGGGTCTCGGATCTCTGCAGCCCACTAATCAACGGCATCCGTAAAGTCTGTTTGAAACTGGGCTTTGGATTTCTAGACGATTGCCACCACATGCGAGCTTCTCAGTCCATGCAGTGCGTTCGATTTATGCAAGGTTGGGAATAATCCGTGTTCATGATTGGATAACCAGATAGAGTTCCAGTCCGGCGAGTGTTTTCCGGTCCAGCAAATTCTTCAATATCTTTCTGGGCATCCAAAACATGATTCACCTCTCCGGTCCACTCCCTATCGACCTTGTCAACCTAGTCAACCTTCAGAGTCTCTACTTGTAAGGACTCAGTGGTGGATAGAAAGGATTTACAATTGCTCATAATCTTGTGGATGGAGATGCATTGGTTTTTCAAATGATACGGCCAACAACATTCAAGTTGATTGCCAAAGCTGCACAAAAATCCTTAGGGCCTGTTAAGCACCACCCCACGCGGGGCCAAAGCAAGCAGTGAATATACTCATCACCACTGATACGAAGGTCCTCACGGTCGAGGCAGTCGCCGACCCAGATCCCATCTCCTGCAAATACCACGGGAAAAGCAAAAGCGGAGATAAGATTCTTTTCTTATTATTAATTCTATTATCATTCCTTGTCTGCCATCTGCAAAAGGGAAAGAAAAGCAGAAATCAGAAAGAAAAGCAGAAAGCAGAAACAAAAGCAGGAAACAAAAGCAGAAAGCAAAAGAAAATAAAAAGAAGCAGACATAATTGCGGTGGTGATGGCATGCAGAAGGGGGAATTATAGGCATGACCCATTGAGCATATGGTCGGATTTATTCTTGAATGATGTAATTTATTTTTCATCTTTCGGAGATATCTGTATAACCCTATCAGAGGGTAAATAAAAAAAATTAAAAAAGAAAAAAAGCAAGCACAAAATAATGGGCTGAAATGTTATATGGAGGGCGAAGGCCCATATGCCCAAAAGAGCCAGGCCCTCTATTATCACTAACCAGGTGATCAAATGTACGTCTAGTACTACAAAAAATTATTCGGCAGTCTGCCGCTATTATCACTAACCAGGTGATCAAATGTACGTCTAGTACTACAAAAAATTATTCGGCAGTCTGCCGCTATTATCACCAACCAGGTGATCAAAAGTACGTCCAGTACTACAAAAAATTATTCGGCAACCTGCTGCTATTATCACCAACTAGGAGATCAAAAGTACGTCTAGTACTCCAAAATTATTCGGCAGCCTGCCGTTATTATCACCAACTAAGTGATTAAAAGTACGTCCAGTACTCCAAAATTATTCGGCAGTCTGCCGCTATTATCACCAACTAGGTGATCAAAAGTACATCCAGTACTCCAAAATTATACATGAGCATCACTCATGTCAATCATACATAAACATTCATGAGCATCACTCATGTCAATCATACATAAACATTCATGACCATCATTCATGTCAACATTCATGAGCATCACTCATGTCAACATCCATGAGCATCACTCATGTCAATCAACATAAAACATTCATGAGCATCACTCATGTCAATCAGCTTTGTTTGTACCATACTTAGAGTCTCCGTATTTAGACCTCGTATAAATACTCGGGGGACTCAAATGTAATTATGTGATAAATGGAGGGACAAATATGTAAAAAGGGGAGGAGCCCTTATTCTATAAAAGGGCATCTTCACCCTCACAAACCTCAAGCATTCTCACCCTCACAAACTTCATCTCTCTCAAGCTCTCATGCTCACAAACGGAGAGCCCTCTCAAACTCTCTTTTCTCTGGGGGACTCCCCCTCACCCTTATAATCCATACATACAGTCAGAGAAATACAATCAGTGTGGACGTAGCCCAAACATTGGGGTGAACCACGATACCTCTTGTGTTATTTACTTTCTTGCAGATTCACGGTCAGATTTACGTTGTTCCAAGACCTCTGGTTTTGTGCATCAACAAGCTTCAAAAGCTTCATTTACAGAGCTCCAGCTTCGAGAGCTCCAGCTTCAAAAGCTTTATTTACAAAAGCTTCAGCTTCAAAGCTTCACTTGCAAAGCTTCACCTACAAAGCTTCAGTGCAGGGTATACAAATACCGCCTCCGAACAACCGCCACTTTGGCCTATACATGGATTGAATTTGAAGTCTCCAGCCAACAACCTCTATTGACTGAAGACTTGGGGGACTACACTATGTACCAGATATTGGACTTCCATAACTAGGCCTCATAAAAAATACTTAGGGGACTCTAGCCCATTATTTATGTACTGATAAGCGAACCCTTATTCTATAAAAGGGACTCCCTCACTTTCATTAGAGAGCACCCATTATTTATGTATTGAGGAGCGAGCCCTTATTCTATAAAAGGGACTCCCTTACCATCATAAGAGAGCATCGTCGCCTGCTGAGCATCCGTCTCGCCGCGAGCATCAACTCTAGCCCACAATTTATGTATTGAGGAGCGATCCCTTATTCTATAAAAGGGACTCACTCACATTCAAACGCCACAAGCCGAGCCGACCAAGGCAACATAAGCCATAAGTCGAGCAGGCTCGCAACATGTGCTACTTCTAGTTGAACATCATTTCACATTGAGCACCGCCTCATATCGAGTATCAGTTCCAGACGACATCTAGTTATTTCGGCCCATACATGGACTGAATTTCAAGTCTCTAGCCAAAAGACTCTCTTGACTGAAGACTTGGGGGACTACTGTTTGTACCATACTTATGGCCTCCGTATTTAGACCTCGTATAAATACTTGGGTGACTCAAATGTAATTATGTAATAAATGAAGGGGCAAATATGTAATAAGTGAGGAGCCCTTAGTCTATAAAAGGAACTTCTCACCTTCACAATCCTCAAGCCTCACATCCCTTCAACAGAGGCTCTCTCAAACTCTCTCTTTCTCTGGGGGGACTCCCCCTCACCCTTGTAATCCATACATACAGTTAGAAAGATATACAATCAACATCAATGTGGACATAGCCTAAACATTGGGGTGAACCACGATACATCTTGTGTTCTTTACTTTCTTGCAGATTCACGGTCGGATTTACGTTGTTTCAAAACCCCTCCGGTTTTGTGCATCAACAATCCTCATCTAAATTTAACAAGTCGGCAATCAACTTATTAAAAGCATCAAAGTGTCTAATCATTTTTGTACCTTCTTTGTATTGGAAACGGTGGAGCTTTTTCTTCAAGTGTAGCCGGTTCTCTGCACTCTTCATCATATACTTGTCTTCCAATTTTTGCCACAACACACTTGCTAATGTCTCCCGCATCACAAAATACTTTTGAGTTTTTGCAAGGTATAACCGAATTGAAGAGCAAGCCCACAAATTTAATTTCTCCCATTCCAACTTCGACATAGCTTCCGAGTTCTCTCTCAAAGCTGCAAGTAGATCTTGTTGAGCCAACACATCTTTGACCTCACATTGCCACATCCCAAAGTTGTTTGTGCCATCAAACTTTTCCACTTCGAACTTTGCATTTTGCACCGTAGTTCTTGCAAACCCGGAGCTACTTCCAAAAGGATTCTCATCTTGCCCGTTTGACATCTTTGGCAACTAGACAATACCCAAGAGCAACCAGTGCTCTGATACCAATTATTGTGCTAGGATAGCACCAAGTCTTATGGAACCAACTCAAACTAACCCACAGGTAATATATCAAATTGAATGCAAGAACAAAATATTAAAGACACCAAGATTTTAACGAGGTTCCTCAACAGTCAGTATAACTGGAGTACGTCCTCAGAGCAGTAGGAGCTCACCCAATAATCCACTATCAATCAAATGGGAGTTTACAAAGTGTTGGCAAGCTCACAACCCAAAACCCCAATACAACCAATAACTCTCACACACCAAAGAAACAAATAGAGAGAAATATAATGAATAATTTCCTCTCTATATAAAGCTCAAAGCTATTACAACAACAACTACCTTGGTGAGTGATTACTAACCAAATAGGGGAGCATTTTCTTATTCTTTTCTGCTCTCTGCAGCTGCCTTTGCTCTCTCAAAGATGGGCTACTAAAACAGAAATGGTGTACACTCCCTCTCTCACACTTGGCTGCACACATTCATCCATCATAAAGCATCCAATAAAAAATCCAAAGTAAAGGAATAATCATTCATCTACAAACATTATCATGACCTTCCTTTTTTCTTTTCAACAAACATAATCATTTGTCTTCTCATAATAATGTTCCCACATCATTATGTCCTTCATTTTTTATTATATGCACCGAAAGGTTTTTGGCCACTAGGCCACTAATTCAACATATTAAATTACTTAATGGCCTAACAATGGCAATGGGGAGACTTGGGAAGCAAGCAAGGGCAAAAACAGACTCACTCGTGAACCGGCCGGGATGCCGATCGGATTGTAGCCCATTGGAATTTGTGGCAACCAAGGCTATTGGTTTGGTTTCAAAACCTTAAAACAAGGTATTATAATTATGTACAAGGTTGAGGATACCTACCTGGGAAATAAAGCAATTTTGAAGAAGAAGAAGAAGAAGAAAATCTCAAACGGTATTAGCAATTAATTACATTTATTTTGTTTCGTAAATTAAGCAAAACAAGAAGGGGTTTCATAGTTACAAACTCGATCATGAGCAACGTGTTTGTCATAACTCAAATGAAAACACTCTTAACCCCATCAAGGAAAGACATATCATAAGAAATCATACTGGATAACTAGTTAGTACTAATACTAATACCTTAAAATTACAAATAAAATAAAAAAGTAGTCGGACATGAGTAATGTATTTCTAAATCGAAATGAAGGCAAACATGTCAACTTTTTGTGCCATTTATTAGTTTGCAAACTAAATAAAACTCTAACCTTAAATAGTACGTAGTCGGATGATTAAGTTAAGGACTAGGCCATCGAGCCAACATTCTCCAGAAGTCCTCGGCTGATTTCTGCCTCTCAAGCTCCTCTAGTCGCATTCTTCTCCGGAACTCTTCAATAAATTGATCGGCTTGGGCATCCACTCCGCAAGGACGACTTTCTAGTGCTGTAGACAACGTTGCCCAAAATTTCTCTGCTGGTTTCTTCCTCTCAAGTGCCAATGTCTTACGGAAATCCTCTATAAATTTATCCGCTTCCACATCAACTCCGCATAGACGATTACGTTCTAGTGTTGTACGAGTCGTAGTGACTATAGTAGTAGTAGTGTTGGTTATTTTCTTATACACGTCGTCCAAACCCAAGGCTTCCTCATCAAGATGAAGCCCATCTTCCAAGACATGATGGTCTTGCAGGTCCTTATGAAGCACGTCATCTTGGTCACTTGTATTAGCTGTGGCAAAGCTACTTTGTGAACCCTCCATTTCGTCTTGCGACCTGGGCATCAAAAGGGTTGGACTTGGAGCAAGTACGAGGGTTTTTGGGTCCCTGCTGGCTCCTTCCGTGCGTGATAGCGCAAGGCTCTTTTGGGTTGACAGATGCTCTTGGTAGGGGTAGCGATTATATTGATGGCAATAGTGGTGGTGGTGGAAGAAAGGACGAGTACTAGAACAGTAATGGGAATTAAGACGGAGATTTGATGATCCCCTCACAAGGCCAAGGGGCAGTTTTGAGCGTACCACACGCATCAAGTGCTTCCAACCCAAGCCCGTCTTAGTCTTAGACTTTGGGGATGTAAACTTGTCTGATCTAGGGATTAAGCAAGACATATCGATCACACAATCACAACACTGCTACTAGGTTAATTCTAATTTCTAATGGCCCCCGGTCTATGCAATGGCTTTTGGTTGAATGAGTTTTCTAAGTTTCTAATAACCTAGATTATGGGGAAAAAATGGAAATGGCGGTCATCAGTGTTTTCGTGAATTAATTTAATATTATGGCTAGAACAGATTTTTTGCCAATAAATTAGATTTAGAATTCATTATTTGATTCCCTAATGTTCTCCTTAATTACTACATGGTACTCGCTCTTGATAGTCTCTTTACAGTTTTTGTTTGATTTTGAACAAGTTTAGCACCATCTATCTTAAATTAAGGTAATGAATGATACGAGAGTGATCTCTCTCTCTCTCTCTCTCTCTCTCTCTCTCTCTCTCTCTCTCTCTCTACACGATGGGAGTAGGAGTAGGCGATGATATTGTGCGATAATAATTCACATATATTGCTCAGGATTCGGGAAGTGGAGGAAATAAATTACATAAGTGAATAATTTTAAACATGAAATGAGATTCATCAAAGCAGAGGATTTTTTATGTAGATTAAGTAACAGAGTGAATTGAACATCAAGTGGAAATAGATAGCAAGAAGAAAGCTTTGTGGATTTGGGATCATGAGCCATTACTTTGAAGAGAACTGCGGTATGCATCAAACTTGCGACTTTCCCATTGCTTTTAGGATTCTCAACCAAATTTCATGGTTTACAATGTTTTATTAGGGTGTTAATATTTAAGGATGCTTTTGGTATTCTATTATTAGTGTAGCGCAGTGTTTAAATCATGAATTGTATAGCCCCATGGAAAGAATGTAATGCTAACATGAGAATCCTTAGTATATTGAGCAACGGATGACAGATTTTTATGTAAGGAAGGAACACAAAGAACATCGGAAAGACGGATGACATAAGTACCAGAAGTGAAAGAGACATTACCAGAATGAGTGATGGGGAGGGAAGTGTTGTTACCAATAACAACTTGATCAGAAGAAGACTGTGGATGACACGCCCCGATCCTAATATTTCCCCGAATACCAGGATAGGCACGTGCTGGCCGACACCCGAGGGTGACGAAAGCCATTTATTGAGTGCAATTGCTGAAAATAAAGGATAACTAAGACTTATAAATATAAAAGAATAAAGAATAAGCATTTAAGGAACGTGTTCAGAGCATACAACTAACTAGAACACTAAAAGAAATAATATAAAATTGAATGAAACAAAGGATGAATCCTACACCGAGAGGACTCGAAGATGCCGATGCTGAAGTAACTGGACGTCGGGATTGTATGCCTCGATTCTAAGTCCTGAAGGGGGTGCAAAACAAAACAGTTGCCAACATATTAACCCCCAGGTTTTATGAAAACACATATATATCATGATAAACATAGATTTTCCGAAACCTAGCATGCTGTGCAATGTCTCAAATCATAACTCATATATAATAATCATTAATGAATGTCCGTTAACCCCCAGGCCCCATGCCGGCTCCCCGTCTCTGAGCAGACAGTCAGAGGAAAATACACTTCAGGCCCCATGCCGGCTCCCCGTCCCTGTGCTAAATAGCTAGAGGAAACACACTCCAGGCCCTATGTCAACACCAAACCGTTGTCCGGGATGGACTGGAATCTATCCCTACGTCCCGTAGCAGAAAGGACCACTAGGTAAGTACAAAACCACTAAACATATATATATATATATTGAAAAACAACTTCATAGTATAAAGTCATCCATCATCTATACTATAAGAGGTGTTCGAAACATGTTATAAATATCATATCGTCATCCATCGGATATTCAATAAGAACATGGGTTATAGGAAAAATAGTAATAATTCAAACTAGCCTCAGTAAACATGTTATCTCAAAAAACGTAATCATTAAATCAAGCTTTTCATGTATGCATTTCTACTATCAAAACATGCATTTTTAGAAGGGGCCCACTAACAGTACTTCATCGCCGAAGAGCCACGCAACCTATCGAAGAAGGAATGCCACAGATAATTGCCTCTAAGCACATAAAGGGTCCAATTAATAAAACTCTAATATAACAATTGAATTTGGGAATACGGACGTCGGAAATGAATTCTGGACGTCGAATTGCCCTAAGAAGGGTCCTAGATAAATTTCGTAAACGTCAATAGAATATTCCCTAACAAAATATTCTCCATAAAAGGTTTTGGGCCGGCTAGGGTTTAGGGTTAGGACTTGGGTTAGGTTTAGGTTAATGGGTTAGGGAATTAGGTTGATAAAAGACCTAGGGTAAATAATTGGGTTTAGGGTTTTTAAACTAAAAGGGTTTATTGGGTTAAGGCCCTAGGGTGTGTGTGTGTAACTGAATGTGGGTGTAGAGGATGTATCGGAGAGGAGCAAAGAGAGTTGTCAAGAATGAGAGATAAGAGAGAAAGAGAGAAAGAGAGAAAGAGAGTCATAAAAAAAACAGAAAAAGAAGGAAAATGGGAAGGGAACCGGGGACAAAACAGGGGGTGGGCCCCTTGGGCACACCATTTAAGACCCAAAAACAATTTTAAAAGCAAGATAATCTTAAACTTAGTGAACATATAATTTAAATTAGGGATGGGTGTAACAATCTACCCCCTTAAAAGAATTTCCTCCCCGAAATTTAAAATCACATACTAAACTGAAATACTCGAAAATAGGAAGAAGAATATATGCATAAAGAGAAATCAAGTCATAGTGGGTGCATCAAAGAGAATATACCACACCGTCGTGAGTGGTTTGCAAAATCCTTTATCATGCCTCCAAGCTCTCACTTTCTTCCCCATCAATGTAACAGTAGAAACATACTTATAAAGATATAAAGTTAAAAACATATATTGACGTAGGGTCAAAAGTACGTACGTAAAATATGATAGCATCAAAATAACTGAAAATAAATGGTTTTCATCACCCTCGGGTGTCGGCCAGCACGTGTCTATCCTGGTATTCGGGGAAATATTGGGATCAGGGCGTGTCAGTGGAATTGAGGTAGAAGCCAAGCGTGCATCATGAGTCATATGTTTGGTAGCTCCAGAATCAAAATACCAATTGGGGTCGGTGGAAGAGGCAATATGCATACCAGCAAAAGCACGAGGATGAGGACACCAAGCAGCAAGATGACCATACTATCGGCAATTCCAGCATTGCCGAAGAGGAGGATGAGGGCCTAAGAGGCCTTGAGAATGAGCAGGGTTGAGAGGCGGGCGGCAGGACCATATCCCTGTGCAGAGGCAACAGCAGGAAAACGAGTGGGTAGAACACGGGTTCGAGGGGTGCGGGGTGCGCACGGATTACAAGCAGAGAGAAAAGTACTTAGTTGAGCGTTGGGAGTCATTTACACAGCCAACTCTTGCTGAGCCTCAAAGGATAAAAGACAAGCACAAAGATCAGAAAAACTAGGCAGTGGCGGGAAATAGAGAATGGCCGTAACAAGCATGCCATATTTGGGACCCAAACCACGAAGAACAAAAGTGACCAAATCAGAATTGGAGACAGGGTCATTGATGGTAGTCAGTTGATCCGCTAGATTCTTAGCATGAGCAAGGTAGTCAGAGATCGACTTGGTACCTTTTGTGATGGAGAAAAGATGAAACTTCAGTTGAGCCCTATTAGCAAGAGATTGCTGCGAAAAGTTATGTTGAAGACAATCCCAAATATCCATTGTTTGTACCATACTTAGGTTTCCGTATTTAGACCTCGTATAAATACTCAGGGGACTCAAATGTAATTATGTGATAAATTAAGGGGTAAATATGTAAAAAATGGAGGAACCCTTATTCTATAAAAGGGCCTCATCACCCTCACAAACCTCAAGCCTTCTCACCCTCACAAAGCTCATCTATCTTAAGCTCTTATGCTCACAAACGGAGAGCCCTCTCAAACTCTCTCTTTCTTTGGGGGACACCCCCTCACCCTTGTAATCCATACATACAGTCAGAGAAATACAATCAGTGTGGACGTAGCCCAAACATTGGGGTGAACCACGATACCTCTTGTGTTATTTACTTTCTTGCAAATTCACGGTCAGATTTACGTTGTTCCAAGATCTCCGGTTTTGTGCATCAACATCCTTGGAGGTAGAGAGATCAACTACTTGAGGAAGAATAGTTTCAGACAACGTGGCACGGAGAATGCTGATTCGACTTTGATCGGTTTGAAACCAAGAAAAGTAATCCAGATTAGGTTGGGAATCTTGTGATGCAGTTGGAGGGTCAGATGACTTGTCAGAAGAGGTAGTGGGAGCAAGTGTGGCAGGTGGACATGGGAAAGAACCATCAACAAAACGCCAAAGATTTTGACCAATAAGGAAAGGTTTGACTTGGCTTTTCCAGATTAGATAATTGGTGTTAGTGAGTTTCACATAAACAAGATAAGAAATGTTGGGAATGGAGAGAGGAGGAAACGTGGAGGAGGAAGCCATGAAAGAGAGAGAACACAAAGAATGAGGATCGAACGAGGCTTGTTAGAAATGTGATACCATGTACAAACTAATTTTTCCTTAATGATTACACCATCAATATACAGTATATATATACACAAATGAGTAGATAATACTCTACGGTTACATCTTAAAGACCATAAATATACACATAAATATGGAGTTACAATATAACGGACAATTGGCCAATATTCTATAATTAGTGTCATTAACTATTGTAACTCCCTAACAATTAGTTTAATCACTTTCCTATTTGGATGTTAAGATCTTTGAGCATCTTCAACAGAGGTAGCAATTGGATAATAAAGTTAGGTTTGGTTTTTTTTTTTGGAACAAAGTTAGGTTTGTTATGCTACGTAAGAAAATGCATTTTCAACAGTGGTAGCAACTTTTATGAGGTAAGTTGCTGCTTTTTTTTTGGACAAACGATATTATCTTGTTCAAGTTAGTAAATTGTGTCATACAATATATTTTATTCAAACATATTGTTTGATAAAATTTAGATCCCGCAAGATAAGATAAACTTATGGTGCGTTTGTTGCACTGGATTATTTTGGACTGGACTAGCCTTAGGGACTAAACTGGATTGGCTTATAATAGACTAAGGTAGACTAAATTAGTGAAGCGTTTAATGTAGTGTCAGACTAAAAAACTGAATAGTTAACACTAAATAATATTATATTATTTAATACATATTTAATAATATTTTATATCAACCTTTTTCTTCTTCTTTTTTTAAACCTGTACTCTCTGGAATCTTCTCTCCCTCGTTGGCTCCTTCCCCCTCATCTCCTTATCTCCCTCTTCGTCTCTCCATCACTCTCTCTTCCTGAAGCTACTTTCTCTCCCCTTCTCTATCCATTTCTCTCCTTTCCCAAAGCAATGAGATGATATGGATTGTGATTCATGCATCGGCTTCAAGCAAACAACTCCTAGATTTCGAAGAAACCCAAACTCTCCCGCAACGCTTTGATTCTCCATCTTAAATTCCATAACAAAATAACCATGTCGAAATTTTCTAAGAAAAAGGTGAAATTATCCAATTGGGGACTATTGTTGTTATCTTTTGCTTCTTCTTTTTTTTTCTTTCAAATTTTGGTGGTTAGATTTTGAGGTATACGCAGTGGTGTGGCCGCATCAGCTGTGGGCTGTAGCTGATGGCACCGTAGAAGAAAGAAGGCGAAGCCTAAGGAAAACGAAAGCTCAGGTCTGTTCTTGTTTCCTAGTCCCACTTAATACCAAGCGAAAGCTTGGGACTCGTTAACGAGGTTTAGTGAGGGAGAGAGCGCCTGGTAGTCGAGGCGAGTCTCATAGTCCAGCGCCATTCCAAACACAGGATTATAGTTCCACTTAAGTTAGTCCAAGCCAGTCCCACTTAAGGAGGTGCAACAAACGCCCCCTTAAGATACTAATATTTTATAATGAAAAATAAATTTTGAAGAGTGAGTTTGAGTGAATTTTTTTTAAAGTAACATGATAAAAGTGTCAAATAAGTTAGCAAATAACAAGTTTAAATAAAAGATTTCTTTAACTCCTTTTGGAAAGGACAAGGATTGTCTGCCCTTTCACTCTTCGTGCCTTCCCATACCTTCTTGTTTTGTGTGGTCATGGTTAAGTCACATCAATATTTTTTTTTATAGAAATAATAAAACAAAAATAAATAGTAATATAAAATGTTGACGTGTTTTAACTGTGACCACACAAACAAAAAGGCACAGAAGGGCACGGGAAGTGGGAGGGCAGACAATCCTTGTCCCTCTTTGGAAATGGACTTATGTCAGTTTTTGTCAAGTTGCGGCCTAACCCACTTTACTGTACAGTGTACATGTCTCTTTTAGTCTCTCTTCAGATTCAGAGTTGAGGGAAAGAAAGGAGGCGATGAATATAATTTTATCAAAATAGATATGATTGAGATTGGGTTTTATCCATGTATAATCAAATCTTTCAACAACTCTCCCATTGTGATAGGGTACGTTGATCATTTTGTTAGCGAATTATAGGATCCGATCCAGAGCAATAATCATGACACAATTAGGTATATGATCCAATCCCAACTAATAAATTATGATAAGCAAGCAATATCATCAAGTCCAAAGAATAATATTCCTTAATTTTGATTTACCAGATCTCATGATACATAATTACGTATACATTTGTTGCTTACAGCCCTCCGGGTAGGTCCAGGGAAAAATTGACCGCATACAAAACTAACTTTTATCGATCGGTGCATTCTAGCAAATAAATCGAGTATGGACAATATATAGTTGCGTTTAGTCCGTGATTGTACCTTCATCTTCATGTTGATTGTTGAGTAATACAAATGTCATATCATTTTCTGTTTCATGGGAACTCACTCATATTATTAACTTATTCAGGAAGGAAAATGGGTAAATACTACATACCGTTGAGCTTGCCCATGCATGCCCATTGCCTACAATTTAGCCCCCGCGCTGTCCTGCGACGCCCAATGATTAATTATCAGGCTTATTACAATGAGGGCCCCCAAATATATTTTATGGAATGAGGATTCTCTCTGAATTCTCTTTGTAAGGATCCCAAATATGTTTTTTCATTGTACATCGTACGGTCAGAAATTATTTTAAATATTTTTATATAAAATTAAATATGAATAGTACCTAACGAAAATTGATCGCACGATGTACAATGAACAGACACTATTTGAGGATAAAGAGGATCCAGAGATGATCCTCATTCTATTTTATGAGTCAAAATTTTTTGGAATGTCTTATATTAATATTAGGAAACATGTGATTCTACCATTTATTAGATCCTGAAATTATTTTTATTAATTTTATAGTTGAAAAATAGAAAAAATAATATAAACTAATAGAAGGGCCTCCAAATATATTATGTGTCAAGAATCTTTGGAATGTTCTAATTAATATTATGAAACATGTGGTGTGACGAGAATAACTGAAATTTTGATTTATAATAAATCTTGTAAAAATTCTCACAATAGCTTTGAAAACGTGGGTTCTAACTCACAGTTTTTGTGTTGAAAATTTAGTTTTAGAAAATATTTTAAGTGGAAGTTAAAAAAAAAGTTGCAAGACTTTTGGATAAATTCTACTATTTATTAGATCCGAAAACTATTTTTTATTAATTTTTTGGAATGTCTTATATTAATATTAGGAAACATGTGATTCTACCATTTATTAGATCCTGAAATTATTTTTATTAATTTTATAGTTGAAAAATAGAAAAAATAATATAAACAAATAGAGGGCCCCTAAATATATTATGTGTCGAAAATCATTGGAATGTCCTAAATTAATATAAGGAAACATTTGGCATGCCTGAGAATGACTTGAATTTTGGCTTATAATGAATCTTGTAAAAGTTTCAAAAATTGCTTTGAAAACGTGAGTTTATAACTTACAATTTTTGTGAAAAAATTGAAATATTTAGTTTTAGAAAATATTTTGCATGGGAGCTAAGGAAAATGATGCAAGACCTTTACATGTGATTTTACCATCAATTAGATCCCAAAACTGTTTTATATTATTTTTTAAAGTTAAAAAGTTGAAAAAATATCATGAACTAATAGAGGGGCCCCATTTATGTTCAATGAGTTGAAAATCTTCATAATGTCCTAACTAATATTAGGAAACATGTGGTGCGATGAGAATAATTCGAATTGTGGCTTATAATGAATTTTGGAAAAATTAAAATATTTAGTTTTAGGAAATATTTTGTGTGAGAGCTAAGGAAAATGTTGTAAGACCTTTGGATGTGATTCTACCATTCATTAGGTCCCGAAACTATTTTTTAAAGTAGAAATTCGTACATAAATCATCATTCAAACTATTTATTTTTACCTTCACCTCACCATGAAGTTTTGAATATCAAAGTAAGACTTGCATTGATATTCTTGAGGATGGAACCCCATTTTAACAATATTTTGGACTTCCCTACTATATCTTTCACTTATTTTTTTTTTAATTTTTAGCTAAAAGGTTATACTAAATATACATTTATTGCTCTATAAACCATAAAACCGCTTCCAAATGTCTTATAAAGTTTTCTTTATTGTTCACAGAAAATATTTTGTAAAAATAAAAAATTTGCATTTTTAACAAAAAAAAAATGTAAGTGCCAAGCAAGCTTGGTGCATGCAAAATAAGACGGACTCTACGCACGCAAAACAAGGCAGACTCTGAGCATGCAAAGCGAGGCGGGTTTCATGTAGGCAAAATGAGATGAACCTAGAACCTCATTTTAACAATGTTTTAACATTCACTACTATATTTTTTACTTATTTTTTTAGTTTTCGGCTTAAATATTCTATTAAATATACATTTGTTGCTCAATAAATCATAAAATAGCTTCCAAATGCCTTATAAAGTTTTCCTTTACGCTCCCAAAAAATATTTCGTGAAAATAAAAAATTTGCACTTTTCACAAAAAATGTGGGTTAACACTCACGGTTTTTAGTCGGTTTTGCAAATTCGTATTCATTGTTCAATCTATTTATTTTTACCTTCACCTCGCCATGAAGTTTTGAAAATTAAGGTAAGACTTTCCGTTGATACTCTTGAGGGTAGAACCCGAATTGCAATGTTTTGGGCCTCACTACTATATTTTCACTTAATTTTTTTCTATTGTGGCTTAAATATTCTACCAAATATACATTTGTTACTCAATAAATCGTAAATCTACTTCCAAATGCCTTATAAAGTTTTCATTAATACTCATGGAAAATATTTCGCGAAAATTAAAAATTTGCAAAACCGATTAAAAATAGTGATTGTTAAAAAAAACGTGGGTTAACACTCACGGTTTTTAGTTGGTTTTTGCAAATTCGTACATAAAATATCGTTTTATCTATTAATTTTCACCTTCGCCTCACCGTGAAGTTTTGAAAATTGAGGTAAGACTTTGGGTTAATATTCTTGAGGGTGGAACCCCATTTTAATAATGTTTTGGGCCTCACTACTATATTTTTCCAATATTTTTTTAGTTTTCGGCTTAAAGATTCAACTAAAAATACATTTGTTGCTCAATAAGTCATAATCGCTTCTAAATGTCTTATAAAATTTTCCTTAATGCTCAAGGAAAATATTTTGTGAAAATAAGAAATTTGCATTTTTCACAAACATGTGGGTTAACACTCACAGTTTTCAGTCGGTTGTGCAAATTAGTATATAAATCATCGTTCAATCTATTTACTTTCACCTCCGTCTTGCTGTGAAGTTTTGAAAATTAAGGTAAAACTTTCCGTTGATATCCTTGAGGGTGGAACTCCATTTTAATAATGTTTTCGGCCTCACTACGATATTTTTAACTTATGTTTTTAGTTTTCAACTTAAATGTTCTGCTAAATATACATTTATTGCTGAATAAATCATAAAACCTCTACCGCTTCCAAATGCCTTATAAAATTTTCCTTAATGCTTACAGAAAATATTTTGTGAAAATAAAAAATTTACATTTTTCACAAAAACGTGGGTGTTAATCCACCTTTTTTGTGAAAAATGTAAAGTTTTTATTTTCTCGAAACATTTTCCGTGAGCATTAAGGAAATCTTTATAATGTATCTGAAAACGGATTTACGATTTATTGAGCAACAAATGTATATTTAGAAGAATATATAAACCTAAAAGTAGTTTAGATTTAGATAAAAGAAAAATTAACAAAATAAAAGGGTTCAAATATCTTTAAATTTAGGTTTTAAATCGTTGATTTCGAGTGTTTAAACACAAATTATAATAGATTTTACATGGAAAAATATATTTAGAAGTGGTAAGAGAAATTAAAGAAAATTTGACAAAAATGATTCAAATTCTTGGAGTGGCAGAAAGGCACGCGTTACTTTGTGGCAGCTAAAAAGGAATCCGTGACTTTCTGCCACCCCCAAGAATTTGAATGATTTTTGTTAGTTTTTCTTTTCTTTCTTTTACTATTACAACAAACTATCATATTCATGTTCTTCAAAATATATTTTATCCGTGCGTGGAACTCGACTCGTTTTCTTTCTGAGCATCCGAGAGTTTGCCTTGTTTTGCGTGCGCAGAACCCGTCTCGTCTTGTGTGCCTCGGTTCAGCTTTTTTGAATGTGAGGTGTCTACATCATTTTGCATGCCAAAAGCTCGCCCTTTTTGTATCCATGAAGTCCGCGTTGTTTTGGCATGCACGGAACCAGCCTCGTTTTTTGTGTGCAAGGCTGGGCTTGGTTTGTGCGAAGTATGCCTCCTTGTTTTCATGCGCGAGCTCGCCTCATTTTGTGTGCAAGAAGCTTGCCTTGTTTTCTATGAGCAGAGCCTGCCTTGTATTGCATGCCATGTTTCACCTCGTTTTGCGTGAGCTGAGTTCGCCTCGTTTTACGTGCGTCAAGCTCGCCTAACACCTGAGCATTAAGTTAGACTTTTTAAGGAATTTGGAGGCAGTTTTACAGTTTATTGAGCAACAAATGTATATTTAGTAGAATATTTGAGCCGAAAACTAAACAAAATAAGTGAAAAACATAGTAGTGAGTCCCAGAACACTGTCAAAAGGGGTTCGTCACTCAAGAATCTCAACGGAAAGTCTCACCTTTATTTTCACCTTCGCCTAGCTGTGAAGTTTTGAAAATTAAGGTAAGAAAAATGTTACAAGACTTTTGGGTGTGATTCTACCATTTATTAGGTCGTGAGACTATTTTTTATTGATTTTTATAGTTGAAAATAAAACGAAAATATAAACTAATAGAGGGTCTTATGTGTCAAAAATCAACTGAATGTCTTTAATTAATTTTAAAAAACATGTGGTGTGATGAGAATAATTCGAATTTTGGCTTATATAAAAATAATTGGGTTGTAGTAGGTGGCATATTGTTAACCATTGGATTTGGTTGAATGGTCCAAGATAAAAGGAGGGGATACGAGGGCAGACAAAAAAGAGATGAGAGAAAAAAGAGGTGGCCTACCCGTTAACGGTTGGATGTAACGTATAGTGAGAGGAACTATCCACGTACCCTTGTTAATTTATATCATTTGATATTTTTCAATTTATTCAACTTGACAGTCGAAAATTAAAAGGATTGTGTAGAAGATAAAGTAAAAGGGAGGAGGATTTTCTCCTCTCTCCTCTTTCTTTCTCTCTTACTTGAACGATTACGATTAAATCATGTAACATCTTATATAGATTTTTTTATAGAGACAATAAGACAAAAAGTAAAGTGTGAGAAGAGGAAAGAGGAGGAGATAAAAATAAGAGGAGAGAAAATCTTATTTCAAGAAAAAAATGTGTGAATAAAACCATTATATATAGTATATATTACTAATTACCAGAAAAGAGACTCAACACAATACAAGTTGCTGTCCCATTTTCATTTTCCCATGCCCAAGACCTCTATATTCTAATATTAACATCGATGCACGAACATAGCCATATAATAACGAGAAATGTTAAGAATTTTTTTTTTTTAAATGAGATTATTTATTGCATCATATTTTATAATGTGGGTAAGAGAATTGGCGTTAAAATGTAATGTGACAGAAAGTTCATGAAAAATTTCACTTTGAGGGAATCTTCTTAATATTTCTCTATAATAATACACAATAAGTCCAAAATGTTCATACCACGTTGTCCCAAACGAAAAAAAAAAACCATGTTTATTTGTTTCTGTATTTCTTTATTTTTAAGAAAACAATAACAATATGCTTTTTTTTTTTCATCTATTTGGTAATGCCTTCTTGTTGCTTTGCTGATACAAAACTAAAGTAGTGCAAGTGCACCCCCAATCAATCATATGGTTTCACAGATTACTGATTGATACATGTAAAGTTAGTTGATATTCTGATTAAACATGTCTTCTAAGCGAAGCTGGCTTTCGTGATCTATTGCACGAGCATCCCCCGTTTTCTAGAAAGCTAGCCATGATACCATGACAAAGTCCTCAGATTTCGGCAATGTAATTACCAAGTCTTTTTAAGAGGCGTCCAATTACATTATCAACCTTCGCTGGCGTGGGGCCTATTCTACTAATTTGAAGGCTTGGAGCGTTTTCAAAGGTGCAGGCAAACATAATACACTGTGTTATAATGGTTGGTGTTACACATTGTCTACTTAATTGTTTTATGACAAAAATGTCATTTTTATTGTAATAGGCAAAGACAGCAAGCGAAATTTTTTTTATTATATTTTTACCTTTGACATTTGATTATCTTTTATTTTGGTTTCTTCCCCTCACATAGAATAATTTATTATAAATAAAGATGTGGGGTCTAGTTACTATCCATGTAGAAGTAGGCAATGTTGCCTAATTAATTGACTCCTCTATTGGAGCGTGATTTCGCCTATTTGGCTCATCAAATAGAGTTTGGCTACTTATTTGCTTACTTAATTGGATCCATTGGAGATGCTAAGGCGTGTTAATTTAACCTCATATAGCATTTGGGACAATTCTATTATTGAACCGAAACGTTACGGTGACGGTGAATTCGTTCTATGTATATTATTATCCAATAAAAGATGATAATAAATCTTGACTTCTCTTCTATACATGATTACTTAACTATGCTACTTAGTTACAAGACCATGTTAAAATACTCGACTTTCATGCTTGATTTACAAGGTTTTAATTTTTTGTCAGTAACAAAAGAAAACAAGATTTTCTCATCATTATTAGTTGTTAATGCCTATGCTTGAGAAACAAGTTAGTGTTATAAATATGTAAAAGTTAGAAAGATAACCTTTTACTGAATGGAGTGAAGTGGAGGTAAAATATCACACTGTAATTATAACTCAAGTGAATGATAAATAAAAGAGGGAGGAATGGATGTTGTTATTGATCTTACTTTCCTTCTGTTTTCTACTGTCTTTTGATTGCAGTCAAGTGCTCTATTTATAGAGCAACTCGTATTACTACATTTGAAATTTACAGCACCCTTTTTGACAATATGATATCCTGCATCCCCCAAAGTCAGTTTTCAATTTGTATGGACATTGAAAACTTCTACCAATGCACTGTGGACATTCGTTACCCACCAGCAATTTCAACAGTTAGATAATTGAAGAAGTATTCTGGTAGTGGTAGACTTTTATGTATAGTCCTGGTGGTTAAATGTATCCCCAACATACTTGTATTATAAGCAGTTAGATTATCTAACTTCACCGCCCAATCATCTAATAATTTCTCTTTTCAATGTCGGACCCGACATTTCTTGAAAAAGGAATGCCTATCCATGTTTCATCAATCCAATTAACATCTGCCATGAGTGCCGTCGGATGCCCTACAAAAACCTACTCTTCTGATCTTCTCAGTTTATTCATTTTACTTGCTTGCGAAGTCACTTGTTAATTAGACTTTCAAATGGAAATGGCAGCTGGTAAATTCAATCATGAATTTTTGTTATCACTAATAATAACTAATAAGTGAAGAGGCTCAGTATTATTTAAATTACTCTGCAATGGCTTAATTTTTTAAATGTAAAATTTATACCCAAAAGCGTACGTTTTCTTGCGTGTTAAATTTATTGAAGTCAAGCACGTGAATATCACTTATTAAGTAAAAGATCCAATAATTTGGGCAAGGCAAATAAAGATTTGATATCAATCCACGCATGTTCTAATACCATAGAATTTTTTTGTAAGAATAAGTTAACTACTACTAATCACATTAATACTTCCGTTAACTAACATATTACCACCTACTACACTTTTACATTATTCTAACAACATTATTCCTGAATATCAAATATTCTAATCATGCATCAATGCGCCTGTCTTACATCATCCATATCATGTTTGCCAGTTGCAGTATGGCTATATATACTAGATCACTTTTGCCTCTCACAGCGCCCATCCCTTCTCAAAACACAATTTTTTTCAGGGCTTGCTGCGCAGTCGGTTGGTTAGCCAATTAATTACAAATTATTAATGGCTGCTCCCACGCCCGCCATTATTAAGCTCTGCAGACTTCTCCTTCTTTTAGTTTTAGTTTGGGGTCTTTTCGAGCAACCCAAAACTTGCGAAGCAGGTGAGTCCTTCGCTTGCAACCCAAAAGATGCGGCGACCAAAGACTTGCCGTTTTGCCGTGCGACATTGCCCGTACAAGACAGAGTGAGGGACCTTCTCGGAAGGTTGACATTGCAAGAGAAGGTTAAGCTGCTGGTGAACACTGCTCTGCCTGTCCCACGCCTTGGCATCAAAGGCTACGAATGGTGGTCCGAGGCACTTCACGGCGTTTCCAATGTGGGCCCCGGGACTAAGTTTGGTGGGGACTTCCCTGGTGCCACTAGCTTCCCTCAAGTCATTACAACCGCTGCTTCCTTCAATGCTTCTCTGTGGGAAGCCATCGGACGGGTGAGATTTTTTGCTCTCTTTAATATTCTTCTTCTACTAATCAGTGTATTCAGTGATACTGAAATATATTAGAAGAGTGAAAGAAAAGGTAGCTTTGTGCTTTTGCCTTTTGGGCTGTGACTGTGAGTGTGAATGACATGCAGCTTTCGGTTCTCTTCGTTTTGTTTGTTTTGTTTCTTAAGCATGAAACTTCAGTATTGTTTCTGGTGGGCAGAAATCGAATAATTAGTATCCAAATATACAAGTTGGATTACCGGCACATTATATGAGTGTTAAGCTAGCGTTGTGAGTACGTTTGGTTTAGTGATCCAGAAGCCAAAGATTAGAAATATAAATAGAGTGACGTATCTGTGGGAAAACAGTACATCCTACATAAAACAAAACAGAGGGAAAGTATGTCACATGTATGCTTAGAATTACTATTATTCCACTTTAATTATGTTCTCATAATTATAATATTGAAAAGGCAGATTTATGGTCCAATGTTAATTAGGAATAGCTTCATGAAAGGCTTGCAACTTGCTTGTTTATCCTTATCTTTCATTATGTCTCAGTTATCAAGTTTTTTACTGTAAATTCATTAATGTGAAATGGTGGTTAAAACTTAAAATAGAATTTTTTTTTTTTTTTAGTAAACTCGTCTGATCACGTGGTTAGTTGAACACGCTCACAAAGAGTGGTGCTTCACACATTGAGGCTCATGCATATGTGAGGTTGGATAGTACTCAAAATACAAACATTATGTTTTATTTAAAAAGTGGTCTAACCTATCATGCAATTAAATTGTTCTAAAATTTTTCTCGGTTGAGATATGGATATGTTAACAAGTGGGGTTACAAAGGTAGGTGAACTGCTTTATACTTTTCTAATTTCTAGCCCATGCTATGGTGCAGAAGCTGTAAGGCATTACTTTTTAAGTTTCATCCAGATCCAGTACTGGTAGTGGTACTCAATTGGATGAGCAATTTCTCTCAACCTGTATCGCGTTGAGTATTCCAATGACAAACTTAACTAGCGTGCGTATTCTAGCATTAGTAGGTCTAAATTTTCTAAAGTGAACATACTAATGTGCGCAATTGGGGATATAATATATATATATATATATATATATATATATATATATATATATTGTGCAGGTCGTGTCAGACGAAGCAAGAGCAATGTACAACGGCGGTGTGGCTGGCCTTACGTATTGGAGCCCAAATGTGAACGTACTGAGAGACCCACGGTGGGGCCGGGCACAGGAGACTCCCGGTGAAGACCCAACCGTAGTGGGTAGATATGCTGCAAGCTACGTTAGGGGGTTGCAGGGAAATGACGGTAACCGCTTGAAGGTGGCGGCTTGCTGTAAGCACTTCACCGCTTATGACCTCGACAACTGGAATGGAGTTGATCGTTTTCACTTTAACGCCAGGGTAAGTATGTAAGTAATTGATAATACAACATGATCGCATATACATTCATAAAATCATGTTCTTACGTACGTAACGCTTCTGTAATGGGATATATTTTTTGCATGCATATTTGTTTCTCTTTGTCACGTAATGGAAAGGATAAAGAACAAATATCTATGCAAGGGAATAGATGAATTTCCTTCTTTAATGGCCACACATTGTTTAGTTCACGTATCTCATACTTGATTTTGAGTCTCTGGCATGATTTACTGTAGTTATTTGATAATCTAATAATTTAGGGTAGCAATTATATTATATATGTATATGTATATGTATATGTAAAGACTCTTATCATGAGTAAGTTGGTGATCCACTCTTGGAAACTTATGGCCATGCGCATGTGAATACGAGATGAGACTTGAGAGTTTGCTGCCACCCTGCACCTACAGCCACTCTTGTATACTTATTAACTGCCCAACGACCCCAACCCACTATGAGGAGCAGAAAAACTTATGGGCTAGATACAAGCTATCGTTGTGTGAATCATACAATGTCGCATGCATATAAAATTTTTTTATATGACATCCTGTGTTATCATGAGCTGTCGTACTGTTGCGAAGTTCCTCCTTACGGGAGTTTACTTATATTCCTCCCAAAATATCTCTTCTTTTTTATCCCTCCAAAAATATCTCTCAAGTTTATGCTTTAGCTTGTCTTTTACATTTTATTTTGTTCCTTGTAGCCTGTATTATATATTATCATACTGTCGGACAGTCTATAATACTGCTGGTGGATTTGTGTACAACTTCCGCTTAAGCAATTAGGGCATATATGTTACAGTGCATATGAGTAACGCTACAAGGATTGCATTTCGATAGACGTGATGATATCCACATATTTATTTTTACTTCTCATACACCTCTCTTATTTTTCGGCCATCGGAATTGAAGAAGATCAATGGATCCAAATTAACAAGGGTGTGTGAGAGGTAAAAAGACGTATGTGAATAGCACTAGTTTTTTATAACTATAACTATAACTATGTATACAGTTTAGAGGGATTATCTTATCGTCACGCGCGGGCGAAACACTAGTGTTGAGTGCATGTTTGATACTGGAAAATGCATGGCATTTGGAATTGGCAGGTGAGCAAGCAGGACATGGAGGACACATTCGATGTGCCATTTAGGATGTGCGTCAAGGAAGGAAAGGTGGCGAGTGTCATGTGTTCTTACAATCAGGTCAATGGTGTCCCCACCTGTGCCGACCCTAATCTCCTCAAAAAAACTATACGCGGTGCATGGCGCCTCGACGGGTAATTATATATAATCGCCATTATTTAACTAATTAACTAAGCACCCTCATACCATTTTGAAATAGTTAAATGTTGGGTGGCAGCTACATTGTGTCTGATTGCGACTCAGTGGGGGTGTTCTATAATAGTCAACACTACACCTCAACGCCGGAAGAAGCCGCTGCCGATGCCATTAAAGCAGGTTTGGATTTAGACTGTGGGCCATTCCTGGCCGTGCACTCGGAGGAAGCAGTGAACAAGGGGTTGTTGAAGGAGGTTGACGTCAACAATGCATTGGTGAATACTGTGACTGTCCAAATGAGACTCGGGATGTTTGATGGAGACCGCGGGTCCTATGCCAGATTGGGCCCCAAAGACGTATGCAGCCCACCTCATCAGGATCTCGCCCTTGAGGCCGCCGTGCAAGGCATCGTCCTCCTCAAGAATCACGGGCCTTCGCTCCCATTGTCCACCCATCGTCACCGCACTCTTGCTGTCATCGGCCCCAATTCTGATGTTACTCTCACAATGATTGGCAACTATGCCGGTAAGCATTCCACAAGCAAAAAAAATATGTGATCATATCATTTGTCACGTGGTGTGATACTATAACATGATACAACTTGATTACCGGTAGGTGTGGCATGTGGATACACTACGCCCCTACAAGGGCTTGGGAGTTTTGCAAGCACAATACACCGGTGGGGCTGTGCGGATGTTGCTTGCGCCAACAACACATTATTCGGTGCAGCCATCGACGCATCCCTGGAAGCGGATGCTACTGTTTTGGTGATGGGACTTGACCAATCCATTGAGGCTGAATTTAGAGACCGAGCTGGGCTGCTTTTACCTGGAGGACAACAAGACCTCATATCAAAGGTTGCTGCAGCATCCAAAGGCCCAACTATTTTGGTATTGATGTCTGGTGGCCCCGTTGACGTGTCTTTTGCTAATAATGACCCGCGCATCGGTGGAATCGTATGGGCTGGCTACCCGGGCCAAGCTGGTGGAGCAGCCATCGCTCGTGTTCTGTTTGGAATCACAAACCCAGGTCCAGCTACGTACTAGCTTTTGAATATTTCTCTTTTATTTTCTACTTGGGAGCTGTTAATCGGAAGTTCAAAAAGATCATCATATATTCATTTACTAATGTATACTTGTTAATCCAAATCTCAGGAGGAAAGCTGCCTATGACGTGGTATCAAGAGGAGTACCTTAAAAATTTGGCAATGACATCGATGGACATGAGGTCAAACCCATCAAAAGGGTACCCGGGAAGAACCTACAGATTCTACAAAGGGCCAGTGGTGTACCCATTTGGGCATGGATTAAGCTACACCAAATTTATTCTTAGCATAGCAGCCGGTACTGCACCCACCGTGGTTGGAATCCCGCTCGATGGCCGTCATCGCGCCTCTCAAATTAACACAACCGCAACCGTTGATTCGGACACTGTCAAGGCGATCCGAGTGACACATGCAAAATGCAGTAGGGTTTCGGTGAGTTTTGACGTGGACGTGAGAAATGTGGGCAACAGAGACGGGTCTCACACTTTGTTAGTGCTCTCTACCCCTCCACCACAAGACTGGGCTCCTCACAAACAGCTGGTTGCCTTCGAGAAAGTGTATGTTCCGGCCAGGGCTCAACGGCGGGTGCGAATCAAAATTCATGTGTGCAAGTCCCTTAGTGTGGTGGACAGGTTTGGAATTCGAAGAATTCCAATGGGACAACATAATCTTCACATTGGTGACCTCATGCACTCTGTCTCCCTCAAACCCGCCACTTCATTAGGGTTGGGGGTCATCAAATCTTAATTTCTCAAGCGCGTGCATGCATAACTTATAAGAGGAGAAAGAAAGAAATGGGATACACCAATATATCTGTTTCCGATTTTATATTTTTATTTTGTTGTGGATGGTTATCAATCTTGATATATGTTATCATTGGAAATTGTTTCGTGATATGCAAATGTACTTAATTATTAGACTGGAAATTGATTCATGAATTAAGCAAATGTACAATTAATTCTACTACTTTATATTCCACTTGGAATTGGAGAATTTATAATATTGTCCTTCTTTCGTCATTTGATTATTATAAGGTTTACAAGTTTGACATATATACATATATACATATATAAAATAAATGGGTAACTGTGTAATAATGAAAATGGGTAGCTAGAACTTGGTTTAACATACATATATATATATATATATATATATATATATATGTATGTATGTATATATAGGCCAACTCATCAAAGTGACCCTGCTCCTGCCACTGCGGACAATCATATGTTGCATGTGTTGATGCCTGATCATGTGCATAATTAAGCACAGAGCCCTCCCTCATAACGGAGAGCTACAAACGCATGTGCAATCATCCCAGCAACTCAAGACAAAAACAAACCATGACAGCTGGTAATGGTATGGCGTTGGCTCTCTCCTTTTGACATTTGTGTCTCTGTGTGTATATGTATGTATGTATGTATGCATATATCATGAACGTTCAACAAAGGACAAGGACAAAACCACATCCACAACAAACATCTTAACCCCAAGCAAACCCAGCCTAATCTAATCATATGATAAGAGAAGAAAGACCCCACAGAATTCCCACAACGTACCTAAATATTCAGGAACAAGTTCTTACATCAATATTGATTTTTTGTTTTATTTCCAATAAAAAATTTACAAGTTATTCGAAATCCTTCTAAGTATTCTTGTTATTACTGGATCTTGTTGATGGGATGCATTAAGTAAGGGATTTGTGATGTTGTCTTGGGTGAGTGTTTCATTTCATGCAGGAAAAATTCGTATGTTTGTATTCAATATATGAAAGAAAGATATCAAATATATGAAGTTTCTTAAAGATGACGGGCTTGTCAACGTTTACATTCCGTTATGTTTAATTCTCGAAAAATTCTCACAAACTTCTCTTCAACCATAAGTTCGTTTTACAAGGTTGTGACATTTTTTTCACTCTACCTCTCGTAGAAGCTTCTCGTTGTAATTTCTTTATCATACAAAGAATAAATAAATATACTATATATCTGACTTTAGAAGGAATTTGTGTTATTTTTAGTTGAGTAATATTTAAAGGACGACTGATTAGCTTTTGCAAAGGCTGTTAGATGCAGTGCCGTGGGGTGGGTTCGATCTAAAGGAATTCCAAAGACAAGTCTTTAGCTCCATACCACTTTTGCACATGTTGTTTGTTCCCAATTATTGCATCAAACTTTCAGCTTTACTCATTCGTCCATCCTTGCATCAAATTAGAGTGACAGCGGGCTCTTTTGAGATCCGCTCGATTCAATGTGATCAAAAGGTTGTACTTTATATGGGTCGGTTTAGTTTTCCTTTTGTTTTGGAAACTGCTTATTACCGGCCGCCTTACAAAAACTTAATTAAAACCAGGTGTGCCACAATCTATATGTTTTGTTTGGGTATCTAACCAGCTACTGTCTCCACCAGGGAAAACCATCCATATTTTAAAATTAAGACATGGTTCATCCTTCATGTTTATTAAATTAATATAGAAATTATGTTTTGATCCTTCTTAGTTAACACACACACACAAATGTTCAGTTTACCACATGTTGCTACGATCGAGTTGACTTTTCTTGTAATTTCAGTACGTTGGTCAAAGATACTGATGAACCACATGTTGCATAGGATTGTTAAAAATGAAAAGAAAATTGCAGAAAAAATAATGACTAAAAACTTGAGTTAATTCGGTGTATAATTTCGCTTCCACTATAGCTGTGAAATTGAGTACAACTTTTAATTAATATGAGAATAAAAGTTAAAATTGAAAAAATTGAGGGAACCTCCACTTCCCATGCAAGTTTTTTTTTTTTTTTTTTTTTTTTTTTGCCTCTCTCCAATTGACATTTCTTGAACTAGCTAATTATTAAGTTTGTTGCTTTAATTATGTACTAATTTTTTGAGCTAATTATCAAATTCCACTTTCGGAATTAGGAATCTTTATGTTTCTCTTAGAAAAATGAAATAGTTTGACTGCAAGTGCCATGATATTTTGAAAGCATTACAAGAATTAATTTTTATATTACAGTTAACCTATCGAGAAAATGACATAATTTGTATTTTTAAATTCCATTCAACTTATGTCATTTTCTTAAGCATGCAGCACACTGTTGAGAGGGATGTATACAGTTCAAAGGTTTGGTTCATGTACTGAAAAGCACCTTCATTTAAGTCAGTAGTCGTGCACATACGTGGATTAATTTAATTGGACACTTGCCAACCTATATAACCAACTCTTGTTTGTTTCAAGCATGGTGGGCTTAAGGCAATTGTAATTAGGGTTTACGATTTATTTACAGGATTCAGATGACAACATATATAGAACTCAAAAGATGCAATATATGTAGGGATGTGATATCTACACATCCATTTTTACTTCTCACACACCTTTTTAATTTTCGGTCGTCGGATCGAATGAATTAAAGAAGATCAACGGACAAAAATTATCAAGGGTATGTGAGAAGTAAAATGGGGTGTGTGGATAGCACACCCCTATATTTAAAATACTGATGCACTTTGGAAAAATAAAAAGACTTTGGATACGATCTTTAGCTATTAATGTTTTTTTACTACAACCTTATTGGTTATTATTTTTCGGTCAAAGTCTTTGACATTAATATATTAATATATTTTCATGTCACTTATTATATTTTTTTAACTTAAAATTTAAAATTTGTAGTTGTTTATATTGATGAGATTTTAAATAAAACCTGTGATTTCTGGAATGGAAATATTAAAAAAATAAATTATACTCCCTATCCCATATAAGAAAATTCAAAATCAATAAAAAAAATCATGTTTTGCCATAAAATGTATGTACATATATATAACATATTCTATACATATATACATAACAAATCTATATATTTATGAATATGTACATTTATGATTTAAAAAGCTGAAAATTATAAGAATTGGTACACTTAAGATTAAAAAAAATGTTGTACTAAAAAAAGATTAAAAATTTAAAAATCTTTTATATAAAATTAATGAGTAAAAAATTATTGTAATTTTAATTTTTTGTATTTTGGAAATGTTTTAAATTAAAAATTAAATAAAAGATTAATGAATGTGTGTGTATATCAAAACCCTAAATCAATTACCGTTTTTTTTAAAGTTATTTACTAACATATAAATTCGCTAATACATTAAGACATCGATTAAAACCTAAAAACCAATAAGTCGCAGTGAAAAAACATTAGCATCTAGGGACCAAATACTAATTTTTCAAAAAAAAAAAAAAAAAAACATATTAGCTGACAAATTCTGTAATACAAATAAAGTTCACATACAATAATAGAGTTTATATATATATATAAGATAGTGTCCCAATAAATTTAGTCGGTTCAAAATTCAAATAAATATGTCACTTAGTAGTACGGTTTAGTAGTATTCTTTTTCACTTGTAAGTGAGAGATTTTAAGTTCGATTCTCGCTAAAAGCGAATTTGAATCACATTGTTGCTAGCCCATTATGAGGTTTAGCCTGCTCTTCTACTTTCTTAGTGTAAATAATATCGTTTGTTCAAATAAACATATTGTATTTAAAATAGAAATAAAAATGGAATTGGGTGGCAGTATTAGTTAGCAACTTTTGAGCAAAGCAACAAGCAAGAGTCGCACCACACCACCGCCACCACCACTGAGAGTGTGTCTGTCTGAGCATCCCCAACCCAACCCAACACAACACCAATTAGGCTGGCGTTGTTGGCCATTTTTCACTCATCAATCTAACAAACCAAGAAAACTGGTTAACGTCGTCATAAAGCTGCACGTCTTTGCACATGGGAGTGGGACGGACGGACACCTTTTCCCACGTGAAATTTGATCCATAAGACACGTGCGTCCCTCTCTGCTGCAGCTGCACAGGCTTATATATTTAGCTTACAGAAAGCCGAAAGCCTTTCATTGGATGAATTAAACCCACTAAATTAATCTCATAGTTAATTAATCATCACCACTATAAATGATAATTGCCGTCAAATTGAGCAAAGTGCATAGTGCAAGAACCTTATCGATATCTATGCCTATGCGGATGAACCATGTGTGTTTTTTCATAGGAGAATATTTAGGAGCTCACGTCACATATTGCCCCTTTGGACACAAACATGTCTTTAAGAATGGGATCGAGCGTTTCCAATTAATTAACAAGAGAGTTTTAATCAAGTTTCTTTGTTTAAGGATTTAATCCCTATATTATTTAAATTTTCAATACTTAAAAATTGGAAAGAGAGATCGATCCCCCACTTTTCTCCTTGCATGACGATGGTAGCTGTTGCAGCCTCTCTCTCTCTCTCTCTCTCTCTCTCTCTCTCTCTCTCTCTCTCTAAACAAGGACCTATCTTGATCTTGTTGTAAACACTGATAGCCACCGTGGCAATTTATATTACTGTTTCAATATATATATAATAATTAATAGCTAGGTCGGGAAATTCATTTTTTGGAAAGCAGCATGATCTTTTATAGTCAAATTTAGAGATCGTTTAGTCATCCATTCATATCAAATCAATTGATGTATTTTTATAGCAAGTAGCATTCTCATTATGAACTGTTTATTGTTTAATGCATATGAATGACTAAACGATCTTCAAATCAAATGGTTTTAAACTATTCAATTTCTCAATCTTCATTTAAATATTATCCATACAAAAAATTATTCAAATCGGTAATCATTTAATCATCCAAATATATCAAATAGATTAGTAGATCGTCATAACTATGCTACTTGATACCTTCAAATGAAGATTAAGAGACTGGACAGTTATGATTATGAAATTTCTACATTAAAGATACGTTATTTGCAAACGGAAGAATAAACGTATCCTCAAGGGAGAACGCAAGTATTATCCCATAATTAATAACTAACTAGGGTAGGAATTCATTTTCTAGAAAGAACCATAATGGAGTTCTTATATTTATAGTCGAATATCGAATAAGTTCCTCACATTTACCTTTTTTTTCCTGTTTTCTTTACTGAGGGGAATGTTTTGAAGCTGTCGGATAACAAACGTCTGATATATATATATATATATATATATGTGTGTGTGTGTGTATGTGTGTGTATGTAGGCAGATCGTTGAAATACATTATGAAGTGAGCATGTATAAAATGAATGTCAAGGGCGTGTGTCCCTAGATATGATCATATATATAATCCCTAACAAACTTACGTACTTAGCTCTACATATATATGACTTCATGCATGTTACTACCAAGGAACAATCGCTTGTATGTCAAGATGACAATGTTTTAAACTTATCATGCAATGTCATGAAGAATGATTAAATAGTAAATTGTAGCAATTGTCTTTTAACTTCAATTAAATTGGAGCAATGGTCTCTCAACTAAAAATCCATTACCATTAGTCCCTCAACTCATCATAATGTGTAGTTATGATCTTTTTTGACAACTTCGTCAAAATTTTATCAAAATGAGTTATGTTGGAAGGCCCATTGCTACAATTGGAGTCCCTCAACTCATCAAAACGTGTAGCTATGGTCATTTTCATCAACTTCGTCAGAATTTTGTCAAAATGAGTTATGTTGGAAGAACCATTGTTACAATTGGGTTAAAGTTGAGGGACTATTTCTTCATTTGAATTAAAGTTAGGGGTCAAATGGTAATAGATTTTTAGTTAAGGGATCATAGATGCACGTTTTAATGAGTTGAGAAACCAATGGTAATGAATTTTTAGTTGAGGGACCATTGCTCCAATTGAGTTAAAGTTAATGGACCATTACTATAATTTACTCAAGATTAAAACATATAATAACGGGTAGTAAATTTAAAGGGTAAATTACATAGTAGCCCCTCAGGTTTGAGGTCTATTGCAATCTTATACAACATCTTTAAAACATTTCACTTTCATACCTCAAGTACTATTTTATTTCAATTTCATACAACCGTTAGATTTTCCATCCATGGATCTGTTAAATGCTGACGTGTCTGCCACATATATGACACGTGGCTGCCAAATGTCTGCCACGTGGCAAATAAAATAATTTTTTAATTTAAAATATATATATATATATATATATATATATATATATATATATCTGCCACTTTTTTTTTTCTCTCTTTCTTCTTCTTCTCTTTCTTCTTCTTCTTTTTCTCTTTCTCTTTCTTCTTTTTGTGGGTTCGGACCCCTTTTTTTTCTTTTTTTCCTTCTTCTTCTTCTTCCTCCTCCTCCTCCTCTTTCTTCTTCTCTTCTTCTTCTTCCTCCTTCTTCTTCTGGGTTCCGTCCCTTTTTTTTTTTTTTTTTCTCTCTTTCTTCTTCTTCTGGGTTCGGACCCTTTTTTTTTTTTTTTCTTCTTCTTCTTCTCCCTCCTCCTCCTCTTTCTTCTTCTCTTCTTCTTCTTCCTCCTTCTTCTTCTGGGTTCGGTCCCTTTTTTTTTTCTTTTTTCTTCTTCTTCTTCTTCTTCTTCCTCATCCTCCTCCTCTTTCTTCTTCTCTTCTTCTTCTTCTTCTTCCTCCTCCTCCTCCTCTTTCTTCTTCTTCCTCCTTCTTATGGGTTCGGACCCCTTTCTTTTTTTTTTTCTTTTTTTTCTTCTTCTTCTTTCTCCTCCCTCCTCTTTCTTCTTCCTCCTTCTTCTGGGTTCGGTCCCTTTCTTCTTTTTTTTTCTTTTTTTTTTCTTCTTCTTCTTCTTCTTCTTCTTCCTCATCCTCCTCCTCTTTCTTCTTCTCTTCTTCTTCTTCCTCCTTTTTCTGGGTTCGGTCCCTTTTTTTTTTTTTTTTTCTTCTTCTTCTTCTTCCTCCTCCTCCTCCTCTTTCTTCTTCTTCCTCCTTCTTCTGGGTTCGGTCCCTTTTTTTTTTTTCTTCTTCCAATTTCAGGTTTTAAAAAAAAAAATTTAAATTTATTTTATTTGCCACATGGCAGACATTTGGCATCCACGTGTCATATATGTGGCAGCCACGTCAGCATTTAACAGATTCATGGATGGAAAATCTAACGGTTGTATGAAATTGAAATAAAATAGTACTTGAGGTATGAAAGTGAAATGTTTTAAAGATGTTGTATAAGATTGCAATAAACCTCAAACCTGAGGGGCTACTATGTAATTTACCCAAATTTAAAATATCGCCACTTTAATGTCTTGTTACATGTAAATCACTCTTCGACCAAAATATACAATCAAACCAGACATATGAACATATATATGTCCCACAACATACATTGGGAGATAAGTCCAAAATATATAAGGTCTAATAAAATAACACCAATTATGGTCTATAACTCTACTAAAGAAGAGAATTTTTGCCTTTTTTTTAATCTACGCTACATAAACATGCATGTTCTTCATTTCGAGCAGGGAAATGGAAGAAAACAAGGGTTTCCAGGACCCGACCTGGCCATCCTGCCTTACCCTAACGTAAAGATGATGAGATCCTTTCTTCCTGAGTCGACACGTCATATGTTTGAACAGAACACAAACGGGGTACACGCCCTATATATGTTTTTTCCCCTTTTCTTTTGTTTTGTTGTTGTGCGTCCTTTAAGTTTCTACTACTTTCATACAAAAAACAAGCATACATATATAATATAATATATATACACACAAACACACACTTCAGAGTTGAGAGCATTACAAAACCTGTATCCAATAAAATTGAACTGCCTCCCTACCTCCCTCCCTCCCTCCTAGCTAGATTTCTCTCTTCTGTTTCCTCCCAAGAGTCCAGCTGCTGAGAGACAGATGGGAGAAAGAGACAAAGAGATAATAATAGAATCCAAATCTGTTATATATATATATATATGTATGTATGTATGTATGTATGTATGTATTCCTGCAACACCAGAAAAAGAAAATGATCGATCTGAAATTCACTACCATATTACAATACCAAATATATATAGATTAGAGACAAGACACGTAGGTAGCTAGCTCAAAGCAGAATGACACACGTGCAATAACTCGATCGATCCATCATGTATGTATTGATGGCTTGTACCAAAAAAATGGGCTTCTTCATCAAGTTATAAGGAAGGTTGGGTCCCAAGGTTTTCAAGCTGGAATTCTAATTTCTAAATTCTTAGCTGTACAACTCCGAGTTGCAGCCATCTCATTTCTCATATCTCTGTGTGGATATCGGAAGAAACCAAACCCCTTGGCCCTTGCCTTAACTTGTAGACCCGCATGAGTCCAAATGGTCCCCAAGCTATGGGAGCAAGAGCAACAAACTTAGCCTCCATTATTGTCTAGTATGTCCCCATCCCATAATAATCTCATTCCAACAAGAATTTAGTATTTTCATCAATCATCCTCCATTCTTAATGTTAATTACATCATCGACAACTATATTTTCAATGGGAACCATTGTATTGACCTTGCATTTGTTTTAAGCCACAATATTGAAACAAAGCTTCAAAAACCTACACAATAATGAATACAAAGCTTCAAAAACTTCATTGTATTTTAGGGCTCGTTTCATAACCATTTTGTTTTTTGCTTTTTATTTTCATTTTGTCTTCATTCATTTTTTTATTTATTTTCACCATTCGCACTACTCTTCTTTATCCTTCCTTCCTCCCATATACTTTTTTTTGTATCTCAAACACAACATCTAAAAACTAAAAACAAAAAAAAAAATATTTATCAAACCTGAACCTTATTTTTTTGAAAAATGCAAATTAAGGGAAGGCATAAAATTCTCATATATAATAACCAATGAGGTGAACAATTAATGGCCTTGTAAGCAAATAATGGTGTAGTTATACCACGCCCATCTCTTATGAGTTGGAAGACTTCAAATTTCGTGTCTTCATGTCTTCACGTAGGAGGAGTCCATTAATTAGTTAGGTATAATTATTGTAGTTGTTTCTCATGAATTTAATTAAAAATATATGTCGAATTTTAATTCATTTGGTTCATATAATTGTGTGTGAGTTACAAAAATGTGAGTATGATTAAGGTTTGAGTAATCCTAGGTAGACTAATTTGCAAACTAAATGATGCGTCACTAATACGAAATAAACACGTTAATCAACACTTAAAGTAATAATTCATTCAACAATTTTGTTGATGCACAAACGTCCACACTGATATTGTATTTCTGAGGAAGAGAGAGCTCTGAATATAAGAGTGAGAGCTTTGAGAGGATGAGAGGGCTTGAGGTTTATGAGGGTGAGGAGGCCCTTTTATAGAATAAAGACTCCTCACTTATTACATATTTGCCCCTCCATTTATTACATAATTACATTTGAGTCCTCTGAGTATTTATACGAGATCTAAATACAGAGGCCCTAAGTATGGTATAAACAAATTCCATGTTATTTAGTTTACAAAAACATGAGGTAACTGAGAGTTCATAAAAAGTCTCACTTTGAGAATGTCTTCTTAGCATTTTTCTTGACATAATCAAGAGAGATCTATTCTTTTTAATAGATAATATTATCTACACTGAGAAGGTGGGGAAGTGGACGAAGCCTCACAATAGACTAGCGATAATAGGGTTCAAATTTGCCTTTGGTGGACCTAAAACTTTTTATTTGCAAGAATAGAGAAATATCGTAATACTAAGTAACAATTAAGAAAGATCTATTTATTTATGAAAAAAATGAAAGGATGCATTAATTCGTTTATGAATTTGAGTATATTAATTTATTGCATGCGGGGAACTGGGAGGAATTATTCTAAGCTTCATAACATATTTACGTAAATAAATATAAGCTGCTGCCACTGCTATCTGTTTATGAACTTGGGTTGGGGATCATATGCGATATTAAAAGGGATGTGTTATCCACACATCTTTTTTTACTTCTCTCACATCCCTTGTTAATTTCTGTTATTGATATTTTTTAATTCATTTGAATCAACGGTCGAAAATTAAAAATGTGTGAAAGAAATAAAAAAGATGTGTGGATATTATACTCCTATTAAAATGATTGATCATACAATAGACAGCATAATAACCAAACACACACAACCCTCAACCCCAATCCTAATAATGTATTGAGAATGGAAAAAAAGGAAGGGAGGGCATCGCCATCGTGGTGGTGGCAGCAAGGCAAGCATTGTCCAAGAGTCTGGCTGATATGGACACTTGGAGTGGTCCTTGAAACGCGGGACCCGACACGTGGACATATGCTTAGAAGATCACGAGGTGACGTGGCTAAGAGAATGGCAGGAATGAATGAATGAGTTTCTGTGAGGTGGGGTTTGGGGTTTGGTGGGGGCACGGCGCTCTCCACTACTCCATACTCAGGAAAGGGAAATGGAAAGGGGAAGAAGGGGAAATTAAGTTAGGGGACTGTTATTAGCATTTCAAAAAAATTATTTTACATTGTAAATTTTTTTTATTAGGAAAGAAACATATACTTATGAGGAGTGTAGAATGAGATTTTTAGAATGCCAATAAAACTTCTCTAAGTTAATTATATAAGAGGAAGAGACAAAGCCCATGCTGATGCTGGCAAGTGGCAGTCTATCCACCCATCCATCCATCCATATTTCATGTGCTAATAATCAAAGAAATATGAAATGCGGGTGAAAAATTATAAAAGCGAAGCAAAGCAAAAGGGAAAGCATGATTCCTGTGCCTTACAATGCAAGGGTCACTTTTTCTACTTTCTCCCCGGTCCTATAAATTAAAATTACCTTGCTCGCTTGCCTATCATCCCAATCGATCCAATTTTACTAATCCCCCTTTCTCATTTTCTGTATTCTCTATAAAATTCTTTACATTTTACTGTTAGAATCGTCATATCATCAGACTCACTATCTCTCTCCCATTCCTCAAAATTTAGAGACAAACTTATCTTATCCTTAATCATTCCATTCGAACAATTCAAAGAACATATTCTCTAAAAAAAGTTGCTTTTTGTACAAGCTTTTCTTTTAGTTTATGAAACTGAGTCCTACTCTCCTAAGGTCCTTAAGATTTGTGAAGACCAAATGCCTATTAACCACAAAGTTATATTAGTTTAGATCTAAAGGCTTAAAATATTTGACGACTTGATAAACAAAAACAAGAAAATGAGTTTCTTAATAGTCCATGAATTTTACGTTGGTTTTGTTTATTAAATTATTAAATATTTTAAACTTTTAAATCTAAATAAATATAATCTTGTGGTTAATATATATTTGGTCCTCACAGATCCTTAAAATAAAGACATTGAATGAAGCTTGTTTTTATATCGCTAAGAAGCATCTTATACTGGCCCAAAAAATTTAAAAAAGAAAATATCAAAGCATCTTCACATGTCACACTATACCACACCTAGAAATTACTTTGTTTGTTTGTTTTTTTTTTAATTTTTTTTATCGTGTAAGTTTAAATTAATAGATAAACTACACTTATTACTTAACCACCCTCTTATCAATGAATCAAATACTTAACATGTCGATCTTTAGGCGTCCTCAATTTGTTCATTCATCATTACTTTTAATAATCCATATTACCAGCCATAATAGGACAATTAATGGTCATTAATATATAACCCACAAAGCAGCGTTAAATTATATGAACGACTGCAACAAAAGATGATAAACCCTTTCTTAAAAACATCATAATTCCATTTTAACATCCACCAATCAAAACATTCATGGCAAAATGTCAAGTAAATCGAATATATCATTACAACAAGGCCGGACCTTGTCTCGAGTATTTACCGAGTTTGAGTTTTGGGGGCACAAATTTGGTGGCGCCTTATCTTTTGCGCCCACAAGGTTGAAGTGTTGAAACCAAGAACCCGTGATAGATCACCGGGTATATCCAGTCAGAACCATGCGGTGACCGGGTGCACCCACCGTAATTGGTCATATCATAGGGTCGTAGGGTCGAGAGACTTGAGAGAGAATCTAACCACAGTGTGCAGCGAGACGGATTTTTCAATGTGATCAGTCACGTGTTATTATATAAATAATGTGGTATATATGTTAAAAAATTAATAATTTAAAAAATAAATTTTTTTATATCTTTTATTAAAATACGTCTTGTACTACTTATATTTCTGTCACAATTAAAAGATGATGCTGCCGGCAATTAACTTCAGGGATCAAACCCTTTTTCTCTCTCTTTTATTTGATTTTATTTCTATTATTAAGAGTCAAAGCTGGCAATTTCTTTTATTAATAGTAATTATTATTATAAAAAAGAGGGCTTTGTCCTCCACCACCTTCTTCCCCTTATAATTACTCTCCAAATTTTTGAGCAGATTTTAAATCATCCTCCTCCTCCTCCCTCTCTCTCCTTCTCTAATCTTCATTTTCTTTTTCTTTTTTTTGCTTCCATATATAAATACATATTTGTCCTTCCTTCCCTTCCCTTCCCTTGTTTGGAAGGGAATATTGCAGAGAGAAAAGAGAAGGGAAGAGAGGAGAGGGGGTTGATGGTGAATGGTGAAGTCTCTTACAAGAGATTAACAGCAACAATGACTGCTACCAATTCATCTTCCTGTCTCTCTTCCACTTCCAATGAGAAGAAGCACTGGTGGCTCAGCACCCGAAAGGTATTGCTTTTCATCTTATTTCTTTCTTAGCCGATTCATTCTTTACTCAATAATTATACATATACATTTGTACAGAAATCAATTACAAAATGTTAGTTTAAACCTTGATGGCACAGATTGTGGAAAAGTATATGAAAGACGCCAGAAGCCTGATTGCGACCCACGAATACAGCGAGGTAGCATCGGCGGTGGGCCTTCTGGACGCGGCTCTCGCCGTCTCCCCTCGCCTGGAGGAAGCCCTCGAACTCAAAGCCAGGTCTCTCCTCTATCTCCGCCGCTTCAAGGAGGTAGCCGATATGCTCCAGGACTACATTCCCAGCCTCATAATGGCAACCGACGACTCTTTCTCCTCCTCATCCTCTGGTGGCTCTGAAAATTCGTCTCAGCCGCTTTCCCGTGAGCGAGTCAAGCTTCTCTCCTCCAATAGCGGCAACTCGTCCTCCAGCTCGCCGGATCGGGATCCTTCCTTCAAGTGCTTCTCTGTCTCGGACTTGAAGAAGAAGGTCATGGCAGGCCTCTGTAAAAACGGCGACAAGGAAGGGCATTGGAGGTAAATTCAAACCCTCGGATTGATTGCTGCTGTGTTGTGTTGTGTTCCATTGGTTAATGCGCGTTGGATTTCTAAAATTGTTTTTCTTCTGTGTCATGCTTTTTATGACTTTACTGGTATTATTTATTTTCAGATCAGCCTTGTTGTTGTGCCTTATACGTTTCACTAGTAAATGCACCTGCCAACTTTTGTAAATCAAGTCCTCGATTTTTGGCCCCCAATATCAAAAGAGAGAGCGAATTGGGGCGAGAAGGATGAATTCCAGTTGTGTTCCAGAAAATTTGACTCCCATATTTGCAGAGCCAGCTAACCAATTTTAAAAATAAATGAAAAATATAACCCAATTGGCGTTCGCATTTCGACATGTGTGCCCCACAGTTTTATAAACTTTAATGTTTTGTTAGGGTACCATTTCTTGTTTTAAATTTGATGTTATTATTGAAAATAAAAAACAATTGCTAATTGCTAATTGAGTTACTTTACCACTTGATGACGCAGGTATTTGGTTCTGGGCCAGGCGTGTTACCACCTCGGCCTAATGGAGGACGCCATGGCTCTCCTCCAGACCGGGAAACGCCTCGCCACCGCCGCATTCCGCCGCGAGAGCATATGCTGGTCCGACGACAGTTTCTCTCTTTCCAGCTTCAACCTCTCTAACGACACAGTCTCTTCCGCCAACTCACCCGCCACGCCTCCTAGGATGTTATCCGAGTCCGAAACCGTTACCCATCTCCTTAGCCACGTTAAGCTCCATCTCCGCCGCCGAACCGCCGCAATCGCTGCCCTCGACGCAGGCCTTTACTCAGAGGCCATCCGCCACTTCTCCAAAATCGTGGACGGCCGGCGTGGAGCCCCACAGGGATTCCTGGCAGAGTGCTACATGCAGCGCGCCTCCGCTTTCCGGGCGGCGGGACGGATCGCTGAGGCGATCGCGGACTGCAATCGGACTCTGGCTCTTGAGCCGAGTTGTATACAAGCATTGGACAGGAGAGCCTCACTTCTGGAGACCATCAGGTGTTTGCCGGATTGCTTACATGACCTGGAGCACTTGAAGCTTCTGTACAATTCCATCTTGAGGGATCGGAAGCTGCCGGGGCCGGCGTGGAAGCGGCACAACGTGAGATACAGGGAGATTCCGGGGAAGCTGTGTTTGCTGACGACCAAGATACAGCAATTGAAGCAGAGGGTGGCTTCAGGGGAAACAGGGAACGTGGATTACTATGCTTTGATAGGGTTGCGACGAGGGTGTTCGAGGTCTGAGTTGGAGAGAGCGCATTTGCTGCTCTGTTTACGACACAAGCCCGATAAGGCCACCATTTTCATTGATCGGTGTGAGCTGGCGGATGATCGGGATGTGGATTCAATTAGGGATAAAGCGAAGATGTCGGCTCTGTTGCTTTACAGATTGCTGCAAAAGGGTTATTCAAACGTGATGGCAACCATCGCGGAGGAGGAGGCAGCGGAGAAACAGAGGAAGAAGGCTGCAGCTGCATTACAGGCAGCTCAAGGTCAGGCTGCTCATGCCGCAGTAATTCAAGTGCAAGTGTCCCAAACCCAAGCCCAAGAATCTCGAGTGGAATCCTCCTCTTGTTCTTTCAATTCTAGCAATAGGAATGGTGGTAATCATAACAAGAATAATATGCACTCGTCGTCAGCGGAAGCGAAAGCAGCGGCAGCAGCGTCGTTCCAAGGGGTGTTTTGCAGAGACATTGCGGTGGTGGGGAGTTTGCTGTCGCAGGTTGGGTTTAACCGCCCAATTCAAGTCAAGTATGAGGCGTTGAGTTGCTGATTGGAAAATTGCAAGTATATTACCGGCGGGAAGAATCTTGCTTCAGTTTCATTTCTGTCTGTACAAAAAAGCCGGGAAATTTTTGTCACCATTTTTTCCATTATCCTTATCTACCACTACTAGTAGCTACTACGGTGTTGGACTAGTTCATGTACAAATTTTCTACTTTTTCATTTTTCGCTTTAGCTTAAAATTGGATGCCTTTTCCTTCTTTTTTTAGTTTCCTTTTGAAATTAAATATATAAATTTCATATTCGCAGTTGTTGTTTAAAATTTTGTGGATGCATCCACAAATGTAATCGTATTGAAATATTGAATGGGAATAGGGTTGGGGTAGGTTATGGTTTCGAATACGATTCATAAAAGTTGGGGGGCCATGTCTTTTCAGTTGCTACTTCTCACCCAAACAATGCTTTGGTTCGCTTGAGCGCGCGCCTCCTTATCCACTCCCTCACTCGCTCACTTGTTGTAACCCACTCTATGCTTGTTATGATCGAAACTGTTTTATTTTCTTGAGCATACACTTGGCTAATAACATATAGGCAGGCGTAGGCCTGATTTTTGGTCGGATCTAATTGGAAATACATGTTTTAATCGCAATCCAAAAAGTTTCAGAATGCATATCATTTTCAATTTTGGAATTTCATAACCTCACGACTAATTCGGTATTTTTGGAATTTCAAAATTATGAGAGTTATGACTTCATCTATACCAAGATAAAAGAAAATACATAGCATCTTCATGCTCTCTACATAATATAAAATTATATAGTTCTCAAATTCTCATTTATGTATGTATTCAAGGGAGTTGTAACTGAATAAAGAGTTACATACTTGAGCACATTGTATTTCAAATTCAAAGTAAATAAATACATAATTAAGTATATATGATAGAGTTATGCAAGCTTCGAAACATCAGATCGGATTCAGAATATCTCCTATATTCCAATTCCTATTCAATTTTTTCTAATTTTGGAATGTAGATTTTGAATTTGAATTACACAGAATATTTTAGAGTTTTCGGTTTGAAATATATCGAAATTTGGTATTCGTACCAAGTTGCACCCTTTAATGAATTGAGTGAATACGAGCGATCATTACTGAATGGTGAGACAGAGACCAGAGAGGGAGATAAATAATGGAGATTGGAGAGATGGTAAATGCGGATGATCCGTGGGTGGGTTAGATATTTACATGGGTGAGAGGGGGAGAAAGCACATGTGTAGGAAAAAGTTTGTCAGTCTTTTGTTTGTATTTTTCACTGCGGGAAGTGGGAAGTGGGAAATTGAAAGAAAGTGCATGGTTGGTGGCCAATCCAATGAATCCATAGTCCAACTCCAACACAAGACGCGAGGCCTGCGATGCGATGCAGAAGGAGGGTATCTAATCAATCAAACACGAAATTGAACACTCAATACAATGGTTTAGGGCATCTCAGTATGTCTCTCTCAGTCTGCTTCCTTCCTTCCAGGATTCCATCCGTACACTGTTAATTTGTTCTTTTCTTTGTTGTTTCTTTCCACTCTCTTTTCTCCTTTCTCCATCCTTGCGTTGCAACCAAAGCTAAAGTAAAAGAATAATCAATAATTATGCATCTCCATCTATCTCCATGTGAAGTGCTGGTTGGGAGGAGCGGAATGCGCTTTATTGATTTATTTGTTCACATATTTTACTTTATAAATTATTCCACTCTTACTTTGCAACCCCGTAAAGAGACGTGCCTCTTTCCAAAATCAAGAAAAATGGAAATGCTACTGCTACTGCGCGCGCACAGAGATTTATATAATGATATTACAGAATCCAGATACATTCATTCAATTCATTCATGCATGTGTTCGTAAACCTAAAATACTGTTTTCATGTAATATCTGTCATACATACAACCGCTTGTGTTTGTGGAGGAGCATCATTATGTTTGTTTGTGCGCATATGCTATTACAGAATACAGAGTGATTAATAAGAGAGGTATATACATATATTTAAAGGGGTGTGCTATCCACACATATTTTTTTACTTCTTACACATCTCTTGTTAATTTATGTCCATTGATCTTCTTCAACTCATCCGATCCGACGTTCGAAAACCAAAAAAGCATGGGAGAAGTAAAAAGGGGTGTGTGAATATCACACCCCTATTTAAAAGGTTTGGATTTGGAGACACATATTTTGGACACTCATTTTGTAAGGTCTTCGTAATGTAATTCAACGTTCCGAAACATTTATACTTTAGAACATATATTTGCAAAAAAAAAAAAAGACAAATAAAAAACAATTAAACGGACGAATAAGGTTCTACAAAGAAACACTAATTTTAATCTAACTGTCATATGACTTCGAATTTGGGTAATTTTTTATAGAGATGATGTTTGAGGAAAAACATAAAAGATAGATGGTTGACTCACTAAAATACATTACAGAGTGAGCCCACAAAAATGTGTATCTAAATGTGTGTCAAAAGCATGTGTCTCCGGATCTTAATCCATATTTAAAAATAAAATAAACAAAAGTTGGTAAGATTCAATTTCTGTAAGAAAGAAGAAGAACAACTTATATGGAATGAGTTCACTATTACGTGATATTTCGATCCAATAACACATTGTCATGTGAAGGAAAACTTAAAGAAGAGACAAAGGGCTTTTAAGTTGAGGATTATTTAAGATGGGAGAAAGGGGGGGGGGGGGCTGTTGGAATTTAATGAGATGAACAACCACCATCCAGAAATACATTTCAGATGAGATGGTCATTTGCTTTTGTAGTTAAATTGTAATTGAGTTTATGCTTTTAGGTCCTAAAAAAGCGAGGGGTTATCTGTTCCATGGGAAAAGTCTGTCTACTGGCTACTGCTCCATCCAAAACTTACCAAAATGCTAAAACGAAGTTCAATTAATTGCATTTGCATTATTTCCTTTTCTTTCTTGTCAGTTTTCACTTTGCCGGAAAAGAGGATAGGATACGACTGTTTGCCAGGACAGGACTAGTACCCCGGCCCCATGCAAATGCCAATGCCAAATGCCAGAAAAAGATTCTATTGGTCCCAGCCTACACACACCCCGCTTCTGGTTTCTGGACGTTCTGGTGGTGTTGGATCATGAAATTATCTACCAAGCATGAGTTGTTAGTTTTTCTATACTTACTACATTGGATTCCCCTTTTTGTTAGTATACTTAAGTAAGCTAGATGCTATAATATGAGTTGTTAAGGTTTCCATTATAACGATTGACTAACTAAAAGTGAATAAGTAAGGTTAAGACTTCAACTAGACAAACCACTAGCTCACTGCTAACCATACATACTAATATTATTCTTAACTTAACTACATGTGCAATCTAATAGGTGCGAAATTTTACTACAAAATACCTCGATTCACTTAGAAGTGAAACCATTTAATATAAGTTGTAATTTATTTTGTAAGTTGAATGATATGAGACTTTTTACATTATTCAGCAACTTATGGAATCGGTTAAAGTTAAACACAACCAGAAAAAAAAATCATTTGATTAACACCAAACATATCATTGTCACTTAGTACTATGATGTGGTGTTATTCATGCATCCCTTAATGCAAATATACCATTCTTAAAGAAACGCCAAACAATAAACAGACCATTTACACAAGTCACGGTTTCCTTTTTCTTTTGTTGCAAGTGATGATATGAGCAGTGAGCTCCTTTTATCCCTATCACTCCGCTTTAGCTTCCATCCTTTCAATCCACTCTTCAATTATGTTTGCTTTGCTTAATTTGCTCCACCCTTTAAGAAACATCAAGCAAAAAGATGATTTGGGAATTTCCAATTATCACTAATCTGATAATCTTCATGCATGTATTATGATTAATCAAATTTACCAACCGGATCCAAATCTCTCTTTCTATATTATATAATTGCGACATGTTCTTGGGTGTTGAAAAGTCGTAGGTTAGAGACCACTTGCTAATAATCAACAATCCGCAAGGCTGTAATTGCGCTCTTAAGACTTAATTACTATGTCTCTCTTAATTTTTATTTATTTATTTTTGTTATGCTCCTTCTTGTGCTTTGATAAGGGTGGATGTATGATGACATAAGTAGGAGTATGCTAGGTTTAGTGTTCAAAACCATCTAATAACAAACAAAAAAAAACAAAAATAGCAAAGTAAAAGTGCTATGTAGAGTAAAAATAATACTTGAAGATCGGTGTTTTATACGACAGTAATGACTGTTAATCTATCAATGAAAATCACTATTGTTTTTGTCCAAAAAGTATAACAAATTGAGTAAAAGTAGGTCTTTCTTTGACCATATACCTTTGCAGTGTCTCCTTTTAGGCTTTTAGCCTTTTAGCTAGCTGTGGAAGTCTTGTTCTTTGTTGTTGAAAGTTGATTGGCTTTTATTCGCTCTCCATGCATATCACGGCTCAAGGCTCAAATACTAGTACATATGTACCATATGAATGATGATAATGATATAGAATTAGGGTATTTTTATTAGCACTCCACATATTATTGAATATACCCTACATAAAAATTTATTATTAAATGACATATACTTTTATATGAAATGACTATCTAGCCCACGAAAACCAAATTAGTTGGAGTAAAACAATCAAATTAGTTGGGCCAATAAATTTCAAGAAACAAGCTACCAAGATCTCGTCGAATTTGAGTGGTTTAGCAAGCGGAGCATTTTTCAGCAAACATGAAGTTTAACATTGCGAATCCCACCATTGGGTGCCAGAATAAGCTTGAGATCGACAACGACACCAAACTACGTGCATTATGGGACAAGAGGATCTCTCAAGAAGTCAATGGTGATGCATTGGACGATGACGTTAAGAGGTATGTCAAAACCTACCACAAATCATTCACAAACAAAAAAATAAAATTTAAAAAGTAAACTTTCACGATAATTCGAATCAAAACCAATGCAGGATTGCCTTTCAGTTAAAGCCGCTGAAATGTTGGGGCAGCTGATATTACGTCTATGGAGGATTGTCTGGGTTCGGAGGGTTGTATCATGGAGAATATACAAATGTTGGGGAAAAGTTTCGAATGTTTTTTGTCAATGGCAGAACAAAGCTTGTTGTTGCTCATAAACTAGCTCAGTATGCAGTTCGTGATGATGATTTTAAATTTGGGATTGAAGAGGAGCCTAGTTAGCTCTCTCCTCTTGTACTGTATGTTGATTCCTCATGTTAATGAAAGGCTTATTTTCATAAAAAATGAAATAAAAAATCTATAATCATAACTAAATGTGCAGAAAATTGATGGAAGACTAAACCCTCGAGTGGACAAAACTAAATGTGCAGCAAATTGAATAGAGAATATAAAAAGAAATCTTAAATTTCACAAAGAGTGTGAATGTAAGGGTAGTATTTGAAAGTACGTGAGGTGTATTAAGATAAATTTTAATCTAAAAAGTAAACGTGAGGTTTATTAAGTATGTGGGGTATAATCAACAAAATGTGGAGTGTGTATAAAACAACCCTAGAATTATCTCTAATTGTATTTGTTATTCTTAATTAATTTGTTCCTCCTGAGTCCTGCCCGGAATAATCTACGCATTCGAATTAATTTCCCATTGGTGGGGTGGGGTGGGTAGTAGTACTGGAAACTGCAAGGAGTTTAAATTGTATTAAACGCAGGCTAGCTAACCAGCTTGGTCGCATATATATATTTGGTTTGGAACAACAGCCTTCCCTCTCGCATTCACGTTTCTAAGAGCAGGGTAGGATGGTTGTACAAAGTGATATATTTTTAAAATATATAATACTTTTAATTCTTGTGACGAAAGAAAGAGTGGTTTTGCACTTTGCACTTGCACTTGCACTTGCACTACAGATATAATTGCTTCTCCGTTCTCCCTCACAAGTCATGAGGGAGGAGGCACCATAAACTATTTATATATTATTATCTTATTATTAAAGCATCTAGTCTAATCTCGTCTCATCTCATCCCTTCATAGGTTCCTACCTTTTTTCATTTCATAATATATATATACTGTTTTTAATATATCCTTTCAAGTTTGGTCCATCCACCATTAATCACTAGTGGTAACCATTATATATTAATATTGTACTTCTTTGTACATTATAAATCTTAGTTGTTATTATATATGATATATAGAAGACAAGACAAGGAGGGAAGGACAAACATATACATATGTAATATGTCATGTGCGATCTCCACGCATGATTCACCACAGTCTCTCTCTCTTTCTGAGAGGATAAGAAAAAGGTGATCGAGGACTGAGGAGGGTGCAGGAGGTTCGATCGGATGAGCACTGAGAGAGCAGAGCTTGGAAATAGAAATGGAAAAAAGAAAGAAAAAGAAATTGGATATATCTGGGTGGAAACTAGAACCAAGCACATACTAGAACTAGAAGAGAATAGCTCAAGACTTCAGGAATTCATGTGGTGTTAAATTCTAATACGAGAAGTATTCGCTTGAATATCATACACTTTAAAAAAAATTCTCATTAGTTGTATAATTAGAAGAAGTAATTAAATAAACACGTGATGTTTGAATGTTGGAAACATACGTAAGTTTACATTGAAAAGGGATAAAGTCGTGGCCAGATATGATGATGTCGTCACTGCAACCAGCTGCCACCCCATCCCATGTGAATCTCAGTGCGAATACATATATCATATATATCATATTTTCACGTGCTGCCTGAGCCTTCCCTCCCTCATTACTCGTTGCATCTCATCTCTCTCTCAATTCTCATGTCTGATCAGCCCAATTGATCCAATCCAAACAAAGACAATACAATATGAATCATGAATATGAATATGAATATGATTATGATGATGAGGGTTAGTTAATTTATTTAATTGGGGTTTAGGGTTTGGTGTGTTTTTGGGAGCTTGTACACTAGTGTAGGCTCTGTAGGTCTTCCCCTTGTCAAAACACGAAAACACTAATAAACTAATAATATGCAACTTCAAGCACAACATTCCTTTCACATTGTAAACCATCGAGATCTATGTATACATATAGAGAAGGATAATGTTATTCATACATTCATTTTTATTTTTTATATTTTTTGTTAATTTTGGGTCATTGATATTCTTTAATTCATTCGGATAGCTAGAAATTGAGAGGGTGTGTGAAAAGTAAATATATAGAATGTTTGGATAGCACTACCCATAGAAAAATGTTAAGGAAATTCTCTCAAAGTTAAACTCTTCATTCAACCTTATAAAACGAGAAATTTTAAGCAGACTCTCTCAAAAGTAGAACTCTGCATGAACTATTTGTCATCTCATATTTTTGACACAATGTTTTATAGCATTGACACGGGAATTGACGTTAAATTGTAAGGTGACATAGAGTCCATAAAGAGTCCGACTTCGAGAGAGTCTCCTCAATATTTATTTTATAAAACTTTATGCAAAAAACATGAAGTGACAGGACTTCATGAAAAATCTTACTTTTGAGACTCTTAATATTTCTCATATATTTATAATCTTAATAAATAAAAAACAATTCCTTGATTCAGCACTATTTAGTTTTGGACTGGGTTCGTTTCAAATGCTCGCTCCGTTTAAAATAAAAGGACAGCCATGAAATGAAATGAAACAATATATCCGATGATATATTTGCCTGCCCACCACACCCCTGTTTCAGTTTCAGTTTCTAACTTTGTAATTGAAATGGACTAACAACAAAACCCAACGGCCCATCATCAATACAACAAAACCCAACGGCCCATCATCAATACTCCTCAATATAAAGTGTATATAAGTGACAGGGCTTATGGTTAATTCTCACTCTATATTAAACAACAAGAATTGAACCTTATCCAATGAAATTTCACTTTATATTAAAAAATAACAACCAAGCTTTATCGAACTAGTGGAGTCGGCATATGAATCCAAGGATGTCATTGCTCGATTCTGCGTCAAGTTTTCTGTTAGCTTTAAGTACTTCATATATTTTCTTATAGTCTGTTTCAAAGTCTTCTTAGGTATTCTCTACCCCTTTTGCCCTGAGTCTCCGGTTCATAGTGCATCTTCTAACCAGAGCATTTGTAGGTCTTGGTTTATGTGCCCAGACCATGTTAACCGATTTTCTCTATCTTATCTTCAATTGCGGTCACTCTTACTTTACCTCGAATGTCCTTGTTCTTAATTATATCATTTTTCATTTGGCCACACATTTAACAAAACATTCTCATCTATGCTACGTTCATATTTCTCATGTGTTGCTTTTTGACCGCCCAACATTTCGTGCCATAAAGCATTGTTAGCTTTATTGTCGGCCCATAAAATTTCCTTTGACCTTTAGTAGCACACGACAATTGCACAGCACATTCGATGCACTCTTCTACTTCATCCATCTAACTTGTATTCTATGGTTGAGATCTCCACCTAATTCTCCGTTATTTTGCAAGATAGATCCAAGGTAATGAAAACATTCACTCTTTGTTACTTCCTGACCTCCAATCTCCACCCCTATCTCATTTGGACCCTCATTTCCACTAAATTTGCAATCCATATACTCTGTCTTTGACCTACTTAGACAAAGACCTTTAGCTTCCAACACTTCCCACCAAAGGTTAAGTAAATGTACACCAATGGATGTCATCTTAACTGTGTCTCGTTAACTTGTTCATTACCAAGGAAAAAAGGTAAAGACTTAAAGTGAGCCCTTGTATAACCCTATGGTTATAGGAAAGCTTTCAGTTTGTCCTGCATGAGTTCTTATTGCAGTTCTTTCTCTATCATACATATCCCTTATTGCTTGGATATATGCTACTCGTACTCAATTCTTCTCTACAATCCTCCGAAGAATTCATCTTTGGACTCTATCATACTCTTTTTCCAAATATATAAAGACCATGTGCAAATCCTTTTTCATATGTCATCTTCGTAAGAGATAGATTGCCTCCATTATTGAGCGCCCTGACATGAAACCAAATTGATTCTTTAAGACCCATGTCTCATGCCTCAATTTGTATACTCAATTACCCTCTCTTAGAGCTTCATCGTATCGCTCGTTAACTTAACACCCTTATAGTTCATGCAATTTTGTATGTTGCCCTTATTCTTGTTGATAAGTGCTAAATGCTTTATCGCGACTCATTGGGCATTTTCTTCATTTGTGAATCGTGTTATACCCGTCTCTTCTAAGACTTTCCACACTTCAATCGGTATATCATAGGGACTTACTGAATTTATTTGCTTCATCTTTTTCAAAGCTACAACCACTTCCTTTTTCCTGATTTGGTGGTAAACGAGTAATTTCTACTCTTTTGATTACTCACCACCCAAAAAAGTACTCATGTCGTGTCCTTCATTGAAAAGATATGAAAATAAGCTCTCTATCTGTTTATAACTGCATTCTTCGTAGTTAGGAACATTTTTTCATCCTCATCCTTGATATACCTTACTTGGTTCAAGTCTCTTGTCTTTCTTTCCCTTGCTCTAGCTAGTGTATTGATATCCAATTCTCATTCTTTGGTATCTAACAGCTTATACATGTTGTCAAAAGCGGCTAGCTTTGCTTCTCTCATAGCGTTTTTTGCTTCCTTCTTTGCTAACTTGTACCTCTTACAGTTTTCATTGGTTCTATCCTTATATAAGGCTTTACAACTTTCCTTCTTAGCCTTAATCTTTTCTTGTACCTCCTCCTTCCACCACCAAGATTTATTTTGATAAGGGGCAAAACCCTTAGACTCTCCTAATACGTCATTTTGCAACTTTTCGGATACCAGCTACGTAATTCCTCATTTGGCTAGCGTTCCCCTCTACATTCCGAACGTATTAGGCGAGTACTTTCTCTTTTAAAGTGACTTTTTTCTCCTTTTAGATTTCACCATCAAGCTCTTGGACACTTCAAGGCCTTGTTCTTCCCTTTCTCTCATTTGATCTGTACATCCATCACCAAGACTATATTATAGAATTATTCAAAATTTGCCCACTAATTATGACCCGATTCTACTAATTAACGGATCATATATGACCCGATTCTACCAATGACCTCGATTGGCCTCATTGTTGTGAGTTGTCCAGATCAAATCCAACGGATTAAAAACGTCGGTATCATTGGCCCACATTTTATGGTCACACGAGAATTTGCGCGAACAGCAATTAGCCATAATGCATGCAATGTATCTACGCTAGCTACGCCCAACCATGAATCATTCATTTGACCAAAAAAGAAATCATGAATCATTCATTAGAATAAGTTTCTACTACTAACTCCACAATTTCATCTACAAAAATCAATTATACAAATACAAAAAAAAAATAAAACATAAGTCAAAATAAAAATAGTTCCCTCCAAGATTGGTCAAACAAACAAGCGAGCGAAACAAAATAAAATAAATCATTTGCTGCTCCTACCCTTTTTCCTTTTCTTGGACGACTTGGTGCTGTTTTTGCTCCAGCTACAGTCTGGACAAAACCAGTCATCCTCCGGAACACTTTCAAGTGGTGGATTGCAGCACTCGATATGAGTACCAATTCCACACCCAACGCTCCCACTTTCGTTGCCGCATATCAGCATCACCTCCCCTCTCTCCCCAGACCCACACACCACGCAAGGTATGTCACTACCACCACCACAACTAGCATCGTCACCATCCTCACCATCCTCACCTGTAAACGCTTCCTCCACCACCTCTTCCGCTCTGCTCTGCACTCTCTCAAAAGACTTTTCCGCCCACGCATTGGTGTTGTATAGCACGTGTCTGTCGAGCGGGTACCCAGGTTTGCACACGTACTCAACCAAGTAATCGGCCACTACGCAGGGTATCTCATGGTTCAACAACTCTTGTACCCACATATCGGCACGCGGCATGCCTGGGCTGACAATGGCATAGTCAACCCCCGACTTAAGGAAGCGGGTATAAGGAGGAGAAGTCGCCAATATTGTTCCATCACCAGCCTTCACGACACGCTTCAGAGTATCCTGTTTGAAGACAACGAGTGCACATTCTGGTTAACTCTCCAGTTAGCTTTCAATCGATTCCGAGGAATAATACCCCCCACCAGTATGAAAAAGGAATTTGACTATTTGGGAAAGATATCTAATGTTCTTTAGTAAAAGATAAGGCACAATTTGCATCAGAACAATGTAAAAACAGTGAAATTAAACTTGGAAAATATAACATACCAAAGGTGGTGCAATACATTCGCCATATATGATAACGCGCATTCCATGGAAAGCACCATGGCCTGTTCTCTTTCTCAAGAGCCGCCACTTCCTTGGGGCCTCCAAATTGATTGTACCATCTTCACTAAGACCATTCTTGTACCATTCATAAGGTTCTTCTTCCAAAAACCTTCCTTCCTTATCACTAGCTTCCAGATAATCACTCTTAAGAATCCACCTGCACTCAACGTAGAATACATTAAAGCATCCATTTGCACTGGAAATTTCAATTAGCTAATCCCAAACATCCTAGGAGAAAGGCACACTAAGGGGATAACAAACATACCTTCCAGACGCTGCAGCTGCGAAAAATTTCTCTGTCCTGCCAACTCGATCTGGAGAGATGAAGTGTGTTGCCTGGTAAGACCAGTGATGAGAATCCCGGCAACATCTTCCTTTCAAACGCTTGATAACTTTTTGAAACTCCTTTCTTTGAAATCGGTGCCCACTCAGAATAAACCTAACAGGTTCAATTTTAACTTTGCTTGAAGCCTTCCCTTCGGGTATTGAAGGATTGTCACTTCTCTCCGCAGATGTTTGAATTATCTTCAACGGAGTTTTACCAGATTTAGCTATTGATTTTTCTGCCTGCTGTTTGGCCTTGCTTACAGTTTGATCTCCACCAACAATTGGCTTGTTCTCCTTCATTTTGGCAGAGTTCTCTAACTTATTTTGGGGCGCACTGCGGCACTTAGCTTTGCCCACTAGACCTGCAAGTCTTTTTTCTTTTTTCTTCTCTGTCACCCTAGTGTTATCATTCCGAGTATTTTCCTCAGATACTACTTTTTTAGGTTTCATAACATCCGCGACAGGGTGAACAGTTTTCAGCTTGGTTTTACCCAAAGCATGCTTTTTCCCTTGGTTCTTCTTTCCCTTGACAGCGTCTCCGTCTGCGGCTGGCTCAACCAGCAGAGAAATGTTGTCAGAAACTGACTTTTCTCGTTCGTTTCCTTCTATACCCAATGAGGCCATTGCATCACGGGGAGTACAGGCATCAGAATGATCCTGTAGGTGCTGCTCCTGTTCTGACTTCTTATCACATTTACTTGTTGCTTGGACCACTATATCCTTGGCTTCGTGAACTACATTCTCTAATTTATGTTCACTTTCTTCCTCTGGAGCTTCAGTTTCATCATCCATAGATTCAATGTTTTTCTCATCAACATCTGCAGACATGTCAACATCTTTTCCCTCCAGCTCGTTTGGGGCCTCAACATTAACATCTGGACAAAGCACATCAAGCTTTGTGGGATCAGGAGATTTCTGAGAATCCCCTGCATTATAAAGAACTGCCGTATCATTTAAGGAGGCATCTTTATATAAGTGCACAGACCCCTTTTGGTTAGCAGAAACTAACCTAGGCCTAGAACCCAGAGTCTTCTTGGACTTCACCTTCTGCTCAAGATGTTTTGTTACTAAGTCATTATTTCCCTCTTTAAGCATGTTCAGATCAGCAGGGTCGTTGGAACTGTTATTCACTGACTTTTTGTTACTTGCAGATGAACCCTCAACATCTTGTGGCTGATTTTGCAGTTCCACTGCTTTGCTGACTGCAGCTGTAGACTTTTCCTCAGCACAATCTACAATACCAGGCTTGTTGGATAAGCTAGGCTTTCTTAATCTTCGAATAGTGGTTAGAGGTGATTTCATGTTTGCATTTTCATCTTTCCCCATGTTTGAGATCACAGTGGCAGAGAAAGGGAGATCACATGCCAATGGCTTCTGAATTAAATTAGATAATTTGGCTGGTGAAACACCAGCCATTGAGTTTCCTGCAGCATTCAAATTGCTAGTCTTATCCGGAGAGTGGTCATCATTTGTGACAATATAATGGCTAGTAGTCCTGCATGAACCATCAATCAAAGATGTAGGCTTTCCTTTCGGAGATTTATTACTTGGTGAAGGACTATGCATACTGCCTGATTTTGCACCTGGACTCATCTTCTGTGATTTGGAGCTAGCATAAGAGAGATCCATCACCCTTTTCCGAGGCAATATACCACTTGACTCTTCTCCATTCTGTAAATGAATTCCTTTTAAAGGGACTTCAACACAATTGGGGTCAAATTTGTCATTTGCTTGATCTTTCAAAGTGGCACTTGATTTGCAAATAGGTACTTTAGAAGACACACTACAACCGCTTGATTTATCGCCCGTGTATGTTGGAACTGTTGGCATGCATAAGGTTTGCCTTGAGTAGCTTAATTTCCCAGCAGAGTGCGAAGCTCTTCCAGCAGAACCACAATTAGAGATGAAATCATCTCTCACCTTAGGGTCAGGGGTTCGGTGATGTTGATCATTTAGGTCACAGCCACTAGAATCCCTCAACTCACGTGCATCCTGACAGCCTAATCCCTTGGAAACATAAGAATTAGAAAAGCTTGAGGTTTGATCCAATTTATTCTCATTCCGAGGAATTGATAAGTTGCCAATGGCATTATCAAAAATCAAGGGAACCTTTCGCACCTCTCCTTCTGATTTAGGCAATCTAGACGTTGCTGGTGAGCCAGCTTTTATATTGTGAGGACTCTTATACATGCTTCTCACCCCAGATTGCTTCCCAAATGTGTTTTCAGCCTCATCTTCTGAATCTCTAGCCTCAGCCTCCATCATCTCCAGTTCATAGCCACTGTTGAGAATGTGAGAGATCAGCATACAAATTTGCAGGTCTACCGAGAAAAAAATTGTTCAAAAATTCACACACAACCAACTCACCTAATGTTGTAATTCTCTTCTGGAAGAAGTTGCCAATCCCTTAAGCTGAAGCATGTAAAAAGGAGTTTAGATGGAAACAAATAAACAATTCATAGTGGTGGAAAATCTCTTTTCTTTGGTTGAAACAATCTGAATAGATGCCAAATGATATCAGAATTTTTAAAACAGAAGAGAGTGAACAAACATGAACTTACCAATCTTCCAACCAACGATGGTTGACAAGCTTCATCTTTGGGATTTTCTTGGCAAGTTCGTACTTCTCCCCTAACGATATAAAAACCATATGTATCATAACTTTTGTTATAAAAGTACAGAGTTAAAGAAGAATGCATAACAGAGAATAGATCAAATGCGTACCCTCAAATTTGTAGCATACGAGATGAGTGACTTTGTTTGCCACCAAGGGCTTAGAAAACTGAGCACCCATTAACCCAACCATTGTCTGATAAAGAAAAAAGAAACAAATCATGAAACAGGCACTCAATGAAACAAATCTCCAGTCTCCAGTAGGGCCTATATCAGAAGCATTGCAAAAAAGTAGAAATGCGTACCATAATGTCATCTCTATCTTGTCGTTGATATCCAGTCAAGCATACAATTAGTCTCTTGGCATCCGGAATACCATTCAAATCTCTAAGAGGTCTGTATATAATCTGTGCAAAAGGCTACTATTAATACGGAACAGTATTTGCAGGCTCATAGGTGGTTTAAACTATGGCAGCTAGAGTTTGCATTTTCAATAAACATGGTTTGTTTATCATGTATTAATTAAATGAATATATGGCAAACTTCACTGGGAATGAGGACATGTTTAAGAAGCCAGATCCCAAAACAAAAGAAAGGATCAAAACTGGAAAATGATAAGACAAGTAAGATTGAGAAGGGGGGAAAAAACTCACCGAAGTGGGATCAATGGGGAGTCCGACATCAAAACTATGATGAACCCATAAAGCGGTGACAAGAGTCTTGGCGTCATTTCGAGCAGCAACACATACGGGATCATCCTACAAAATGTACAAAAATGCAGATTATACACCATTTTCTATTTCAATAATTCTACGATAATCACAGAAAACAAGACATAGCATGAACTTATTAAAGCGTCAAAATTGAAGCTTGGAAAAGCAATTAGAAGAAAAAAGCGACTTACATACACAATTTTATCCACAATGACGTGGGTGCAATTGGGGGAATAGTGGGCAGCATCCTCTCCGCCGCAATCTACAAGCTTAGATCGAACCTGCGCGATTCATCAATTAACACAAAACTAAGCAAGGCCACCACATCATAGTATCATACACATGGAAATTTCAGATATTTGTAATTCCCAAGACTGTAAGAGACAAAGGGAAGGGAGGAAGGAGGACCTGGTGCTCGTCAAGGGGGTCGAATCCCAAAAGAAGGAAACGGACGCCTACAAACGTCTTGGCCGGTGAACTTCCCTCCGTCATTGAAATTTGAATCCTTCCAACTCTCTCGCTCTCTCTGGGCCTCTCTCAGCAGTTAAATACCTAAACCCAACCCAAGATTCTCCAGAAATAAAAGCTAAAGAGAAAAAGGAAGAAGGTGCGATTCAAGAGGTGAGGGTGTAAAACTAACAGATAGTGCTCCGCCTCCGCGGCTTCTGCAATCTCATCTCATCCGGTTGCTGAATGCCTAAAACTTGTGGAGGAAGACTGAGAGGCCGACTCACTGTTTGGGGAAAAATAATGAGAATTAATAATAATATTTTTTTTTTTTTTTATAATTGGTAAAAGGGAGGGAATTTTGTTTCATTTTTTGATTTTGGGTGCAGTGGCGGGAATCCGGATCCTCTCTGTGAGGATTCCGAAGATTTATAAATAGTGTTTGTTCATCGTACATTGTGCGGTCAAAAATAATTTTAAATAATTTTATTTAAAATTATATACAAATAGTACTTGATAAAAACTGATCATCCGATGTACGATGAACAGATACAATTCAAGGATCTCCAAGTCCGCACAAGAAGGATCGGAGAGAATTCCGTTGGCAGTGGCGGGAGGTCTAAATGGTGCGAGTTCGCCACGTGGAACAGTGGCACGATAGATCTTAAACGCGCGTTGCCCATAAAAGTGTCTCCAACAGACTAGTTAGAAGAAATTTTTTTACTAGTCTAACGGAAAATGTAGTGAAAAACAAAAGCAGCAAATCTGCTCGCTGTTGGGCTTGGTAAATAAGCGAAATAAACAATTACTTGCAAGATTTAGGAAAAAGAAAAGAGAAATGACTCGCTTGTTATAATTTAAATAGTGGTGTGCTATACACACATCTCATTTTACTTTTCACACACCCTTTCATAATTTCCGTCCGTTAATCTTCTTCAATTCATCCGATCC